>NW_005187588.1:683363-687208 GCF_000239375.1 Pundamilia nyererei
CACACACACACACACACACACACACACACACACACACACACACAGAGAGTGGGGACCCAGGAGGGAAAAGAAATGTCCTAGCATTTTATTAGCTTGTGTCCTCTGGCACCACATAAAAACCCATATATATCTGCCATCATATCAATATATTAACAAATGGCTAAGACTCCCCTTCACAGGTACAATACAACAAAGCTAAAAGGTGAGGGAACTGTCAGCCAAGTGTGCAAAGGAATACAAGTTTATAAAAATAAATAAATAAATAAATTTACACACCTCTACATTTTTAACATGAAACAGTTTCTCAGTGCTCCTTTTGAATGTTTTTTAATACTTCCCTAATTAGAAAATCATTAAATGTCTTTATAACATTAGATGTGGTATAATTTGATGAGATCTGAGTTCTTACTTGTAATCAAAGCGCAGGTTGGGGAAACGTGACATAAGACGCTCATGCGTCTCTTTAAGTTTAGTTATCTCTCTGGACAGCTGCCTTCTTTTTTCCAGCAGACTTTCTTCCTTCCCATCTGCAGAAGGACATAAAAAACCCTCCAGTTAGTACACAGGTTTATACAGAAAAGGCACCTCATACGTGAGTGCATGTGACTCCTGTTTAAACAAATACATAAATAATCATGAATTAGTACCTTCGTAGTTGAGCTTGGCTAGCTCAGCCTCTAGTTTCTCCCTGCTGTTTTTGACAGCTTTCAGAGTGTCCTGGTCTTTTTTGTAGCCACTGTCCATCTTTTTCACCTCTGCTTGTTTGGTCTTCAGCTCAGCCTGGGCATGCTTAAGCGTCATTTGGGCCTGAGCATAAATAAGGAAGAAAAAAATAGATGGTTGGAAATTCATGATAAAATGAGAACCCAGGGAATAAACGTTTTCCAGTCACAGAAGCATATACGTGTAATCAGCCTTCTGCAAAAATACTTATTCTAAAAGCAAGACTCACCTGCTTGGCCTCTGTATCTGCTTTGCTTATGTCATTCTTGCAGGCCATCATCTGGCCTGCGAGTGTGGCTTCCTCTCCATCCTCGTTGGTAGAAAGACCTGCAGACACAGCTTTGAAATGCTGCTCAGCTGCCTCGAGGGCAGCGCTGTCATTCTTTCCCTCCTCCTGCAGAGCCTGAAGCTGCTTGGTCAACACAGAAACCTCCTTTTCCTTCACCACAAGCATTTTCTTGTCCTGCAGATCAAGGAAAACAACAGTTTGAATAAATGATTCAGATGTACACATTGCCCTTGTTTGCAAGTCATAGAATAGCAAGATTTATTAATCCATTACCTCTTCCATGTTCTTTACAAGCTCCTTCCTCTTCTTGGTTTCATCTTTGAGATTTGATTTTTTTAAGTCAAGTGCACTCTGAGCTTTGGCGTCCACACGCTGAACATCAGCTAGAGCCTCCTCAAGAGACTTTAATACTCCATTTACTTCCTACAGACGAGCAGATTGATACGGATTACTTTGCTGCAGTTTGATTAAAACATACAGAGGATGGACCTATAGCATACAAATTATTTTAAAGACTTCAACAAAGGTACTGCAAAATCTGCCCACTATTATATAAAAAAAAAAATCAAATTGTGAAAAATCACTCCCTTTCTTCCCCAGTGTAAAGTACCTGGTCTTTTTTCTTTTGCAGCTCCTGAATCTGGGCTGTGAGCTCCTGGACTTTGCTCTCATTCTCTGCCATGCTGGCTTGCATCTTGGCAATGTTGTCCTGCATCACTTTTAGATTCTCTGCTGACTTCAGCTTGGTCTCCTCTGCACACACAAACAGCCAGGCCACATACAGCCGCGACAAGTGCTGGATCTCACGCATCAGCTTCTGGTATTCCAGGTATGATGATCGTTCCTGTGGACAGAGGAAGGTTCAGAAATGGATATTACAACAGTAAAAACAAAAAGAACACAGGCTTCACAGGTTGAACCTGTGGAGAGAGATAGTCGGTTCAAATCTTAATGCCAAACTACCTCCTGCAGTTTCTGCATGGTTGGAGTGATTTCCTCATCCAAAATCTGAAAGAGCAAACACAACAAATGGTTTGCTTCAGCAGCTTCAGCAGCAGTTTGCTGACGAACAAGTATAGATAGTGATACAGTCAGAGTGAATTAACATACAGTCTGAATCTCCTTCAGCTTGGCCTCTTTCTTCTCAATGGTCTTCTGAGCACTAATCTTTTTACATTCATACATCCTGGTACCTGCTGCTTCCTCGATCATGGCAAGGATCTGAAAGAAGAGAAGTATTCAATATTATAAGTCCTAAGAAGGGAGGGAAATAAGTGTCCTCCTAATGGGCAAAGTGTTTGTCTTACCTCTGGTGGTTTCATATTCAGAACTTTGGTGATCCTCCCCTAATGTATTAAAACAAAAGGAAAATCTTTGAATGGGGTGACAGATCATATCCATTTACAACCACAACTACACCGCTGACACAAGACTGACCTGCATGATGAGGAAATGTGGGTTGTTGACATTAAGACCAACAGAGCAGAATAAGTCCTGCACGCGAGTGTTGTTGGCATTGACTCCATTGATGAGATACTTGTTCCTGCCACCAATTACCACCTAAAAGAAAAAAAGTATATGCGTGTTAATACAAGGACTGCATAATAATCCTAAAGTCAGAGAGTTTCCTCCTTTATTTCTTTCCCCACCTGTCTCGTAACAGTGATCTCATCATGTGTTTCGAACCCCAGAGGACTCTGGCTTTTGTTGGAGTTGTCAAAGGTAATGGACACAGTGGCCTTTGTGATGCCACCCTGTCCGTTCTTGTACACCAAGTCCTGGAGGTTGGAGGCTCGCACCTGTCAGGTGAGATGAAACAAGAAAGGATGCAAATTTTGAATGAGAAACAACTACACATGCTTCTTACTTAGTTAACCTCACTTCAGAGTCACTGCACTTTCGTATTATTCAACAGTTGTTCTTCATATTTTGTTTCTCACTTTTGTGGCAGTTCAGTTTGACCTGAGTCAGTTTTCAGAAAGGATATGTTTATTTTATTATTTTTTGTCACTTGCTATGAGAGAACAATATTGTTATAAACAAATCGTGACGGCTATTTACTTCCAGTCATGAAGCGACCGCAGTCTCAAAGTGTCGATGTCTTCTTATGCTTACTCTATTGACAGCTTCTACGAAACTACAACTAGATGTATTTCTTGTATTCATACTTCATTTTATTTTTAAATTTGTTTCGCAAAATACAGTAGTTTTCAGCACTATAACAATTTGTGACTTTCGCTTGTTACTGAGAGGAATACAACCACTGCCATTATCAAACTCAACAAAAACTCTAAGTAATCAAATATAAACAACTGTAACACTGGATTTGATAGCTTTTAAGCTAGCTTACGGACAACAGCACACTTACATGGGTGAGATTTGAAATACCCAAAAGGAAACATATCGAGTCCAAAATATTGGACTTGCCGCTGCCGTTCAATCCTGTGATGGCGTTGAAGAGTGGGTCAAAGCCGTTGATCTCCGTCCTTTGCGCGTAGGACTTGAATCCTTCGATAATAATAGACTTGATGTACATCTTTCGGGTTTCCTCTCTCAGCTGATTCCGGAGGCAAGATTTGTTACAGCCAGGTGACAAACCACCACCTTAAACGGAAAGCACCAAATATTAGCCCCGTGTTTACAACCGACAACTGGGAAACACCTTCTTCTCTCCTCTAACTTGAATTTTGGCGGCAGGCGTGCAGACCCTGAGCCGCGAGTGCGTGCGTCCGTTGTGTGCCGGAAACAAAACAAAGAAACCTAACTACATTAAAAATATGCAGACACACAACAAGTATATTATAATGATGCAATTTTAAAATAAATAAACGTC
>NW_005187588.1:689082-693123 GCF_000239375.1 Pundamilia nyererei
GTGTGTGTGTGTGTGTGCCAGATATCTGGCTGAGCCCTCATCAGAAATGGTCTCAGTGGAGGGGTGAATTTCAAGAAGCAATTCTTAAGGAAGGAAAACGGAGAAAACGCTGAGGTATGCTAAATTACATAAGAACTGGACTGAAAATCAGTGGTAAGAGGTCTTATGAAGTGATGAGACCAATTTATTTTTTTTAATAAATCATTGTTAATATGTAGAGAAGAAGTCAGGAAAAAGGTGCAACAGCGTGTACAGCCATCTGTAAAACATTATAGAGACTCTGTCATGGTTTGGGACTACAATTCAGCCACTGGTGTTGTGATCATGTCAAAATTAATGGACTTATTAACACAGAAAAGTGCCATAAGAGTTTGATCCACCACGCAGGCATCTTGAAAACATCTGATTTGTAGGGGCTTCAGCATGACAGTCATTTCAAACACACTGCCAATGCACTAAAAGCATATCTGGATAGAAAAACATACAGTGGAACACTATCAGCTATGGCGCGACCTCCCTGGAGTCTGCCCCTCAACATTATTGAAGCAGTGTGGAATCATCTTGACAGAGAATGGAAGAAAAGGCCTTTTCTTCCATTTCCTTTTCTTCCGGCTGCCAACATACAAAGAAGAGTTTTGGATGTCCTTCAAGAAGCCCAGAGAGCTATTCCTAAAGACTACTTACAGGAATTACAAGTTTTCCAAAGATAATTCAGGCTATGTTAAAGAGAAAAGCTGGTCATACAGAATACTAACTTAGTATTTAGTATTAACTAACTTAACTCAGGCTTACTGGAATTGTACAAACTCGTTTTTTTACACAGTTTATTGTATTTCTGTGTGTGTTTGCAGATGTTTAAAAAATTGTTGCATCTATTTTCCCAGCAAAATGTAAAGAAATGAGAGGTGGCTCAAGAGTTTTGCACAGCAGTTCATGTACACCAATGTTGCTTGAAAGCCTCTCATCATTGGAGTAATACATCTAGTGAGGAAATACCTAATCATTTATTTATCTAGAAATGGCATAGAGTATACTGGAATCAGAATCAGACACTGAAATATCCACCAAATACATTTTAAGGTTCATTAAACTAAATGAGATTTTTGCAGCGCAGCTCCCTGTGACATGTGCTGTTAACAGTACTGTGCACTGCATAAAGAGGACAGAATACATGATTCGTACCCTGTGTTTAAGAAGGTAAAGGGAGAAAAAAGCGCAAGGAATTTGCAGTTGCTTTATTTCTTTTGTGCTACATTTATTTTGAAATTCAGCACATGGAATATAATATAATAACTTCCAGGGTTATATAATTAAAAGTTAACAAAATTAGATGATAAATATGGCACATAGCTAGCATTTGCCATGAAGATACATTTAGCAGAGCATTAATGCAAAACATATTTCATTGTAAATGTGAGTTCTTCAAAGCCCAGCTAACTGAAGCTACGAGCCTACATTTGCTTCACACTAACTGATATAAGCAATATACACGTACAGTATTTGCTACAACTTCGTAATATAAACACCCACCTTAACTGGCACTCTCACAACAACTGCGTACTTTTATTATCCATCCAGAGGCACATGACACATGGAGAGACAAACCAAATTGATTGCATAGAAGCATATCTGTGACAGAACAGCGCAGTCCCCTTTGTTTGAGTAGAAGGAGGTGGGCTTGATGTAAGGCCAGTCAAAGTTCCTCAGGTTCAGTGACCTTTGACAGTACCGGTCACTGAGGGCAACCAGGGCACGCACCATAGCATATTTGGCTGAGCAGCTGATGGCCGTCACTGTACGCACCTCGTCGAAGTGCAGCAGGAAACAAGGGTCATCCTGAAACCAAAGAAAATTATATTTATGGAGCACCTTTAAGAATCACTGCATTTTTTTATTGTGTTTGTTCTGTAGAAAGCTTACATTATTATAGGGCAACTAAAGCCAAATGACCATAGAGCATTCATCTTTACCTTGTCCCTCGTTAGCCCACAAACATTATGTGTTTAAGCAACTGTAGAAATTTTCCAAACGATTAATTAAAATGTGAAAAATAGATAAATAACAATGTCAAATTTATTGCTGATGAGTCACGGGAGGGTGCCAGAGCAGGAGTAAAGATTTTAATAACATAACTCATCTAGAATTTAATAGCTAAGGAGCTTGGAATTATCTTAAATTCATTTATGATTTTATCTTAATGTATTTACACCCCTGTGTGTATATGGGATACATACAGTGCTTAACAAATTTATTAGACCACTTGTCATAAAAACAAGAAAGCACCAGTATTTTAGAAATCTGTCAAAAACGTGTTTAAAACTAAAAGTTATATTATTATTTATTAAGCAAACACAAAATTTGTTTTCACATTTTTATATTTGAAAAATGCCGGTACACTGGACTTCTGCATAACATTCAATCACTAAACCTTTTCTGTTTAGGAATGCAATCACTGTAATTTGCCATCTTAATAAAATAAAAATAAAAATTAGTGTGCTTTAATATAAATCACGGATGAAAATAATAATAACAACAGCAATTTTAGCATTAAAAATATCATTTTCATTAAGGAGCTTGGTACTTACTGGTAGATTAAACATTCCAGAAACATAAAAAATGACATGGATAATTATAAATACTGTTAATTTAGTGCAGCTGTGGCATAAACAGAACATTATGGTGGTGGTCAAAGTGCAGTGACTTGGTGCACCAGTTTGGTTGGTGAAAACTGTGTTTAAATGCACTTTATAAATACATTTTAATTACTTAGTTAATAGGTACTGATAAAGCAAAATGTTCACAGAATTATTATTATGCGGTCTATGTGGTCATCAAGAATGCCATCCACATACAGTTACCCAAAAGACAGTTTGTCTCTATTTTAGCCAGTTAAGAACAATGGAAGTTACAGAAGAATTTGGCTAATTACCACGTCAGGATTTCTTCCATCAATCAGGGTAAGGTCTTTCAGGGACCAGATCTCTGCCCTCCGGTAGCACTCTTGTATGCAGGAGCGTTTGGTGAAGGATCTCTTGGATGTAGACTTTAGGGGCACAGACATCTGACAGTGCACTATACATAGCTGGACTTCTTTGTTTTTTGCAACTGCGGAAAAATGGAAAAACATCACAAACAGGTGCACTGCAGCACCGGGCTTTTCATCAGCAAGCCAGCCTTATAGATTTAACACACCCTGTGTGGTGCAGGTATACACAGCTTTTAAGGAAGTAAGTTATCAAACACATTAAAAATGTACATTTTAAGGAGGAAGATATTTACTCCTGTGTAAAAATCAAACGCATATTTCTGAGTCAACAATCAAGCTGTTTACCTGAGGCACAGAAAAAATGTCTTCCGTGCGATGGCTCTTCAATTTCAATGAACTCCACCAGTCTCTCTTTTGCAGGTCGAAACAAAACTCTCTGCATCTCCTCCCTCAGAAGAGACGACATCACTGGAGAGAGGGGGAGAAGAATCGGAGTGTCCCAAAAACAGCAACGGCAAGAAGGGGGACCAAAGAGAGCGAGAGAAACTCAAAAGAAAGGAATGAGATATCCCCCCCAAAAATACTGTGACACTGGAGAACCCTGGAATCCAGCAGTGGTGGGAGGGGAGGGAAGTGGTGATGCTCCCCGTGCCCAGACCTTCTGAAAGCATGCAGGGTTTGTGGGTTGGTTCTGTGTGAAATAAGCTCTTACTCTACCCACAAATGCACGCACACACACACCGTCCACTCTGGATCGGCATGGTCTGATGATGTATGTTAATCTTTGATTGAAGTGCTGCATTCATACCAACTTGCCCAGGAGGGAGTGAGTAGAAAGGGGGCAATAAAAGGCCAAGCTCTTCATCATTTGCGTTTTTATTGCTTCAATTAAGATCCATTATGTTATGACGGTTTCCTGCAAATATGGATTTCACTCTTGCATTTGTAGCTGACAAAAATATCTTAGATACTGTTTGTATATCATGGTTGGATAAGCATTTGAAATGTATATTTAGCATTAATTATATATGATCAGTAACTAGGGGGGTGTGGGG
>NW_005187588.1:694087-729380 GCF_000239375.1 Pundamilia nyererei
TATATTACTGTTAGAAGGTAACATGGGGGGAGTTTGGAAATGCAGGTATGCTTAATTGAACAAGACAAAGAGATAATGAATAGAATGGAACATATAGCAACAAGGATGAGGAAATCAACTATGTGATGCTGGAATCCTAAATAATGAAGGCTTGGGGGAAATGAAAAGAAGAAGGAATCAGCTGAAGACGCAAGGAATGAGATGCAATAAAGTTACTGAGGAACCCACAAGGTGATTGACGCGAAGGATGCAGAACAAGTGTTAAAGTGGAACGCTGGAGAAAGCAGGAAGCAAGAAGGAAGACAAAAGCAAGAAAGAAAGAAGGAACAGAACACGTTGAGTAAAGGAAACCCAGAATGTGAACGCTACAAGAAGAGATCAATTACAGAATGACTGAATCGTGCATAATATGCAGGGGTGCTGTGTGAGGGAAAAAGCAGAAAGGAGAGAAAATAATAGATAGGAAAATGTGGATAATCCTTTAAAAAGCAGATAAGGACTAATCTCAATGTACAGTGAGGAAAGCGAAAGTGATGACAGAGAGGAAAGTGGAGGAGAAGTTGGAGTTCAGAAGAAGGAGCTTGACAGCGGGAATAAGAAGCTGAGAGACTGAGAAAAATGAGCCCAGGCAGGAGGAATGAATTAATGAGATATAAGAGAGCTCAAGAAACAGTCCAATATACATACCACATTCTATGAATTATAATTATAATAACAACAAGAGCACTCAGAGAATGCAACACCCCCGGAATAGCAAGGGCTATACTAAAACTCTTTTATGATGTCTTTCGTTTTATGATGTTTTGATTACAGTACGATGACAACGGCTGATTATGGCTTCATTGTGACGCCCCAGGGCGTCGCATTGATCAAATAAAAAGTGTGTTGCACAGCTCTCCCCATGCCCTTTCATATGACACATTACTCAATATGGATTCTTCAAATTTGTTTTACAAGGTCAACTTTGACCTAAAATGCTAATGAAGGTCAACCCAAGTACTCATGTCTCCGAAAGGCTTCATATATTATTGTGAGGTTTGACCCATAAAAATGTTATTCCTTATTTCCTCCTTTGCTCTGATCTTTACAGAATTTTCAACAAAATGATATCAGCTTGAGCTGTTACTGGTATCTACCACTACGCAAAATTTGAAAAAATGATATCTTGCAAACTGTGGATGCTACGCTGCAAACATACAATTACATACTCCCTGCCTTCGAGGGGAGAATAAGTATTATTATTTCAACAGTTGTGACATAAAAAAATTCTTAAATTTGGGATTAATAAAGCATTTATTTTGCATAAATAGAAGGTAACTCAGTTTAGCTCATTATTTTCTGTCATTTGGCTTTTTCATCAGTTCGGTTTAACGTCATCATTGTCAAATATAAAATTCCATCCATCATCATCATCTTTTGCTTATCCGAGTTGCGGGGGAAGAGATATAATCTCTCCAGCGTGTCCTGGTTCTCCCCCGGGGCGTCCTCATGGTGGCACATGCCTGGAACACCTCACCAAGGAAGCGCCCAGGAAGCATCCTTATCAGATGCCCGAACTACGTCAACTGGCTCCTTTCAATGTGGAGGAGCAGCAGCTCTACTCTGAGCCCCTCCTGGATGGGCTGAATTGCTTGACCTATCTCTGAGGAAGAGGCCAACCACCCTTCGGAGGAAGCGCATTTCTGCCGCTTGTATCCGTGATCTCATTCTTTCAGTCAGTACCCACAGCTCGTGACCATGGGCGAAGGTAGGGACGTAGATCGACCGCTAAATTGAGAGCTTTGCTTTTACACTCAGCTCCCTCTTCACCACAACGGACTGGTACAGCCGCAGCATCAATCCGTCTGGCGATCTCCCACTCCCTTCTTCTTTCACTTGTGAACAAGATCCCGAGATACTTAAACTCCTCCACTTGGGGCAGGAGCTCATCCCTGACCTGGGGTGGGCACTCCAGCCTTTTCCAGCTCAGGACCATGGCCTCAGATTGATTGATTTTATGATTGTTTGCGCTGTGAAAACCATTAATGGATGATTGTTTTTATGTTATGTCTTATCATAGCATGTCGTTTTCACCCGGAGGCATTAGTGAGGAATGAGTAATGGACACAGTTACGCTGAATGAAGTCAGCGTGATTAAGAGACCATCAAACTGGTGCATTGCTCATATGGAAGAAAAGGGCAGGTGGACTAGCAGAGACTTGCAGGAAGGGAACATGATAATTGTTTAATTTAGAGGTACTTTTGGTTGTAAAATTATTAAAGTTATAAAAAAAACGTTCCTCTGTTTTTTTCATGTCTCACAATTGAAATCTTTACTCCTGTCATAGAGTTGCTCATAGAAAGGTTTTCACAGGTTTATTTCATAATTTCTTTTTGGTTTTCTTTTTTAGTTTAAAGAAAATATTGCATGTATGTAAATTACGGGTGACACAATGATGGAGTGGTTAGCACTGTCACCTCAGACAGGTTGGAAACTCAAATAGTGGCTTTCATGAAATTGTGTGGGGTTTGCAAGCTCTCCCTGTGTCGGCGTGGATGATAATGTGCTTGTAGAGGAAGTGAACGGGATGGGTTTAAATACCTGGGATAAATGATTCAAAGCAATGGACAGTGTATAACAGAGGTGAAGAAGAAAGTGCAGGCAGGATGGAGATTGTGATTGTATGGGTGATTTGTAACAAACCAAGAGGAGCATAAGTGAAAGGGAAGGTTTACAAGGTGATAGTGAGACCTTCTATGGTTTATGGTTTGTAGACTGTGGCACAGAAAGAAAATCAGGAGGGTGAGCAGACACGGCAGAATTGATCATTGGGACAGCTCAGTTTGAGTGGGTGGGAGACACAGTTAGAGAAAAGGCTCAGATTGTTTCCACATGTGCAGAGGAGGGATAGTGGATGTAAAATATGGAGCTGCGAGGCGAAAGTAAAGGAGGAAGACCACAGAGAAAGTTCGTGGATGTAATGAAGGAGGACATGCAGAGGGCTGGTGTGACAGAGAAGACTGCTATAGATAGGGAGGCAGATGATCTGCTGTGGTGAACCCTAAAGGGAGCAGCTGAATAAGAAAGAAAGAAACAGCAAAATAAATGCACAGAACATAGCACTGTATGAAAGTTATATATGAGTGAATGAGCTTATGGTACTGTTGGATTAAAAAAAATACTTTATTAAGTTTTAGCAAGTAACAAAGAGTCTGACACACATCCAAAAGAATGACCAGCCCACCCAACATCCCACTGCAGTCCTATTACATAGTTAACAAATTCACAAACATAAATAAATAAATAAGTTAACTTGTCATCAACAGCCATCAAGCTAACAATCAGAGATTCTGGGATATTACCGAGTACTCCAGAAGCAAGTATTTAAAGCCAGAAGGTGGATAGTGTAGACAGAGTGACCAGACCCTCAAAAACAATTTGTCATGACTCTTTATAGTCGCTTGTAGTCTTTCATGTGGAAGAGCATTAAAGATTTCCCAGTTCCCAATGGTAACACTAGAACCTTTAATCCAGTTGAGTGAAATACACTTTCTGGCAATTACAGGGAGTGCAGAATTATTAGGCAAATGAGTATTTTGTCCACATCATCCTCTTCATGCATGTTGTCTTACTCCAAGCTGTATAGGCTCGAAAGCCTACTACCAATTAAGCATATTAGGTGATGTGCATCTCTGTAATGAGAAGGGGTGTGGTCTAATGACATCAACACCCTATATCAGGTGTGGATAATTATTATTACAACGTCCTTTCCTTTGGCAAAATGGGTCAAAAGAAGGACTTGACAGGCTCAGAAAAGTCAAAAATAGTGAGATATCTTGCAGAGGGATGCAGCAGTCTCAAAATTGCAAAGCTTCTGAAGCGTGATCATCGAACAATCAAGCGTTTCATTCAAAATAGTCAACAGGGTCGCAAGAAGCGTGAGGAAAAACCAAGGTGCAAAATAACTGCCCATGAACTGAGAAAAGTCAAGCGTGCAGCTGCCAAGATGCCACTTGCCACCAGTTTGGCCATATTTCAGAGCTGCAACATCACTGGAGTGCCCAAAAGCACAAGGTGTGCAATACTCAGAGACATGGCCAAGGTAAGAAAGGCTGAAAGACGACCACCACTGAACAAGACACACAAGCTGAAACGTCAAGACTGGGCCAAGAAATATCTCAAGACTGATTTTTCTAAGGTTTTATGGACTGATGACATGAGAGTGAGTCTTGATGGGCCAGATGGATGGGCCCGTGGCTGGATTGGTAAAGGGCAGAGAGCTCCAGTCCGACTCAGACGCCAGCAAGGTGGAGGTGGAGTACTGGTTTGGGCTGGTATCATCAAAGATGAGCTTGTGGGGCCTTTTCGGGTTGAGGATGGAGTCAAGCTCAACTCCCAGTCCTACTGCCAGTTTCTGGAAGACACCTTCTTCAAGCAGTGGTACAGGAAGAAGTCTGCATCCTTCAAGAAAAACGTGATTTTCATGCAGGACAATGCTCCATCACACGCGTCCAAGTACTCCACAGCGTGGCTGGCAAGAAAGGGTATAAAAGAAGAAAAACTAATGACATGGCCACCTTGTTCACCTGATCTGAACCCCATTGAGAACCTGTGGTCCATCATCAAATGTGAGATTTACAAGGAGGGAAAACAGTACACCTCTCAGAACAGTGTCTGGGATGCTGTGGTTGCTGCTGCACGCAATGTTGATGGTGAACAGATCAAAACACTGACAGAATCCATGGATGGCAGGCTTTTGAGTGTCCTTGCAAAGAAAGGTGGCTATATTGGTCGCTGATTTGTTTTTGTTTTGTTTTTGAATGTCAGAAATGTATATTTGTGAATGTGGAGATGTTATATTGGTTTCACTGGTAAAAATAAATAATTGAAATGGGTATATATTTGTTTTTTGTTAAGTTGCCTAATAATTATGCACAGTAATAGTCACCTGCACACACAGATATCCCCCTAAAATAGCTAAAACTAAAAACTACTTCCAAAAACATTCAGCTTTGATATTAATGAGTTTTTTGGGTTCATTGAGAACATGGTTGTTGTTCAATAATAAAATTATTCCTCAAAAATACAACTTGCCTAATAATTCTGCACTCCCTGTAGAAGAAGCTTCTCCAGAAATCTGTAGTGTGCTAGGTGCAACTCGCTAGAGGGTAGACCTAAGAGGAAAACACCAGGATCTTTAAAAAAAAATAAAAAAAATAAAGAAGCTTATTTTAAACATTCCACTAATTTCCTTAGACATAACTTTCCAGAACCTGGAAATCAATTTAGACTCTTGTGCAAAACATCAGCGGTGATATGCAATCTGTGAACACTATTATACTGAGTCTCTTGCATATGAAGGTACATTTGATCAGGGTTATAGCTTCCTGCCAGTCATCCTCTATTTATTCTGTGCCTAAATCCTTCCCCCACGTATGAGCAATATTTACAGCTCACATCAGAGGAACAGAGAAGGAAGTAGACTAGTGCAGCGGTCCCCAACCCCCGGGCCTCGGACCGGTATCGGTCCGTGTGTCGTTTGGTACCGGTTTTCAGGGTTTTTATCGGTTTTCAGCGTTATTTTGTTATCGTTTTTATCGTTAACTTGGTTTTCCTGGGTCTTTTCACGTGTGTTATGAATAAATCTTCTTTTTTTCGGTACCGGTACTAGTTTTATTTTGTTGTATTTATCCGCGACACCTTAAAGGCCGATATTGTCGGGCATAAATGGTGGTGCAAAAAATGTTGAGGGCCGCTGGACTAGTGAAATAAAATGTCTCCCAGTTTGGTGATATTGTTCAATTTATGGTGTGACACTTTTATATGATTTGTACTGTCTTGATAGCATCTTGTCCATAAAGACAGTAACCAGTATAGTGTAGATATCTATCACTGCAAACACATGAAATTGATGTAGAATTCCAGATTATGCCTCATAAAAAGAATCTCTAAAGCCTAAAAGCACCTTTAGAAAAAGTTAGGGGGAACCTCGACACAAAATACGGACAACGTCATGGCCGTGAATGCCTGCGATTGAATGTCGATAAAAGGGGAACCCCTTGTCATCAGGAGGGCTGTCTTTAACCTGCTTCTACACCCCTGTGGCGACCGTCCAATGTCACATTCACAGTTAATACCGTGCAACCCAAATTACAGCCAGTAGAGATATTATTAGTTTATCAAAATATATTATTTAAATATTGCTATTGAGGTGCTTTTAAAACGCGAGTAAACTGTGTATCTATTTTTATATATCACTATTATCCAGACTGGCGTCAGCCATTTTTAAACATTTTAAATGCCTTAATTTTTAATCGCTACCTCGGTCGCTCGGACAGTGGAGTAGTTTGTCTGGAAAAGCCACATAAAAAAACGCGGAGTCATTTCCCCTTTCGAAGATCACTCAGCGATTCCCTCAGTTTTCCCTCGGCTACTGTACTTGCAAAATAGTGCGCCCTGCTGTCTCTATTGCGCATGACTGTACGTCGTAATATGAAGTAGGCCTCCTGTTTTTCTCCCCAACCCGAAGTCCTCCTGGCCCCCACCACCTCGCTGCAACGCTCACAAGTAAGCAAAACACGGAGGCTGCTCTCGATTATTCGTCAAGGTAAGGGTTTTTAATGCATACGCGAAGCTGGTGGCGGTTACCGATCGTGAAATAGCACGGCAGCCGTGGTTTGTAGACGGTGTTTTCGGCGTGCGGAAGCGGTCGGACTGCAGAGCAGGCTTCGGGACTGTTTCCGCACGCTTGAGGGAGAGCAAGGCCCAGTGACCCACATTTGGAGCAGCCAGTGTCTATGTGTAAGAGTGGGCGAGCGCGTGCGCGTATCCTTGCCAGTGTGTGTGTGTGAGCCCGCGCGCGTGCTCGGGCACAGTGTATGTATGTATGTGTGTATGTACATCTGCCGCGAAAATGTTTCCACCGTCGTTGGTTTTATAGATGTGTCTCCGCGGTGGATAGGCATGTTTTTGTCGGCTTACGCGAGGACCTTGCCCCGCGCGGATGTTCATGCGCGGCGTTTGTGGACCCGACGGTAATATTTTAGATTATTTCATCTTCAGTGTCAGTTGTTGCGTGACAGCTTCGGGCTCGGCGCCAGCTTGCTATGATAGACATATTTTTCCTCTTGTTTATTTTTGACAAATGTGAAATGCTTTACCCGTGAGTGTCATTCAGTGTTTTCGGAGTGTGAGCATGAGGAAACTGGGGCAGTAAGAGCATTAAATCTCTGAGTTAAATTGGCAGTTTTCGGTAGCAAGCTTAGTTAGCCTGCTAGCTAGCTATATGGGTTGCTCTCTTTTAGGTTGTATAACTAACACCTGTGGCATTAAATTGTATATGTTAAACGCTAGCTTGCCTTATCTTATGGCTCGTTGCTGTTTTGGGAGACGGAAAAACATTCGGTCATGTTGCTCATATGAGAGTTAATTCATTGGGAATGGTTTACAACGTCTTCGTCCAATGAAGAAGCTCAGTTTAACGAGGCTTCACTTATTGGCCATGAAGAGAACACCAAGTGCAGGTCAGCATCCCGAAATATAGCCTTGGGACCACCAGTGTGATCTCCTTATGATGGTTTTATACACATGAGGGAGATATGAGAGGGAATCTCCTCTAGTATGCTGTCCGCAGTTGTTAGTGTAGTCTTCGTGACCTCTCTGCCCACACTTATATACAGCAAAATCCTCTTAGAAGGCGTTGATTAAGTGGTGGTCTGTTGTCCCTGTGACGGTGGGACTACTTGACGAGTTTGGAAGCGACTCCTATAGACTAATCTTTTAAGCCTTTAGCAAATGCTGAAATTGATTATTCGACTCTTGTGCATGAGTTTGCTTGTTGAAAAAAGCACTAACACTCACAAGTTATTGCTGTTCAGTTGTGGTGCTGGTTGGTGTTAATGTAAAGAGTAAATCTTTAGACTGTTGTTTTTAATAAAAAAGAAAACGCACACTGAGCATTGATGCGAAGACTAGATTGGTCATAACAGTTTGAGAATCAAAACAACAGAACTGTTGATTAACAGGAAAACAATCAGCAACTACTCTAAGTCATCACCAGTCATTTTTCATGGCAAAATGCCATGGTTATATTGGGTCCAGCACCTCAATTGTGATCATATATCTCTGTAAAATGATTGGACTGTTGCTGAGATAATGGGGTATTTGTTGTTAATTTTTTATTTTTTTTATATGAAAGTAGTATTAAATCCATTTTACTTTTAACCGTTTCTTAGACAGAGCAGACTTGTTTTTGGTGTTTTAGTGGTATGACAAATCTATGTGTAAAAGCTGATTACTTGCAGCTCAGGTTTCCTGTTTTGTACTTTGCAGCAACTAACATCTGCATTTTTCGGGTGACTTCTAGAATTTCTGTGCATGGTAAACAGTGGGTGTATGTTTGTGTTGCAGGTGAGGTGTGGTTTGCACACACAAGATTTGTCAGCAACTCAAAGGCTACGATCTCAAATAGCTAATTATACCAACAAGTGACATTCCAGAAGGTAAGTTACATGATGTAAAACTATTGTAAGTGCAGAAGTAAATTTCATTTCAGGGTATTTTTTTTTGTATTGATTTATGTTATTCACACTTTGAAGATGCTGCCGCATGTTATACTGTAATTTAATAATCTTAATTCATAAAATACATTTATGTCCATAATGTATATTGTACCAAAATTAAAAGGAAGAAACTGATTTTAAAGGGGGAAAAAAGAATAAATAAAAATAAATCTTGGTTTAAGAAATGGCAGACAGTGCACTAGGAGATGGTTATTATGTTTCCAAACTCTCTGGTTGGTCTCCCCATGACCATTAGTTTCTGCTCTGATTTCTCCAGCAGGTTTGCTTGACCACCATGTCCTTCCTGTGGCCTGGTGCCCTCTCATGACCCCAATGACATCAGCTCCACTTTTGACCCCAAACCCCTTCTACAACCCCCTGAGAAAATACGTTAACTGAGCACGTGCATAGGCTGCAGTGAGGTGAGAAGTTAACACACAGACACACAGATTTAATCTGGTGCATGGAAAAGTGTTTATTAAATGTCAGAAATTTTTATTATTTAGTGTGTGCATGCATGTATGGAGATGTAACTGTGTTTTTTTTTTTTTAAAAGAAAGGAACTAGTTAAGAGAAAAGATATGATCTGCAAATGTTATGGTTAGAAAAGGGACTACCCTTTCAGGCTTTCACTTCAAAGCCCCATTTAGTGCCTTCATATACAATATGAAAAATAACTAGGAGTTAAACTAATAAACTACCTGCTCTTTTTGTCTCAACAGGTGGTCTTCCAAATGCCTACCTCACGCCTAAAGAACAAATCACTGCAGCCACAGCCCTGATTAGCAGCCACCATGACATCAAGCATGGGGTATAATGCTGCACACAACACCTCAAAATGTTGTGTCTGCTGTATACAGAATATGTTCATAGTCACATGTACAAAATCACAAAATATATGTATATAACATCTGGCTCAAAAATTAAAACTCATTATTTTAACTCTTTATATTTCTTTACTTTTGAAAGAATATTTTTTCATTTAAAGAAAGAAAGTTATGGATAGCATCTATGAGTCCCCATCAAATGATTTTTTTGACCTATATTAATTGAAACGTAGTACACAAATGCGCTTAATCTTCTTGGCAAACAAAACACATTCCTTCTACTGCTCTCTCTCGCTCTCTCTCTCTCTCTCACCCGTTTTCTGTGTGACCCAAAAATAAACCTGCTGCTGGCATGTACAATAGGAATTCTCTCATTAGCCAACATCAGTCATTGGTTATTATTAACAATGCATACCTGCCTTCAAGGCCACCGCACATGCAGGAAAACGTAAACAAGTAAGTCTTGAAAGCTGTGAATGGCTGTAAATATGTTTGCTTTCTTCCTTCTTTAGGGATGATTGTAGCATCTTTGATGGGTTGATGGAAGAAGATGAAAAGGACAAAGCAAAACGGTAAGATAAACATGCTGGAGAGGAGATTAGTCTAGTATGGACTTAAAAAAGTCATAGAATATTGATTAAACATGAGTTAGTACATTTTTGTTAATACACAGTGTCAGAGCTGACTTTGTCCTAATGCCATTCACACAACAGTCATTCTGCCTTGACTTTCACATAACCAGGGACACTTATAATAAAGTTACATTACTATTTTTTTAAAGGTTGTGTTTTTAAAGTCCAGTCAAAACACTGGATGAAAACAGAACCAAATAAAATGTCTTAAACCTTCTATTTCAAAACTATTTTTGCTTGCAGCGTGTCCCGTAACAAGTCTGAGAAGAGACGGCGAGACCAGTTCAATGTCCTCATCAAGGAACTCGGCACAATGTTGCCTGGCAACACTAGAAAGATGGACAAGTCCACCATCCTGCAGAAAAGCATCGACTTCCTGTGTAAACACAAAGGTCAGAGCTTTCTGCCGTGCTCGTCTCACTTCCTGTTTTTGCTAAACACCTCACAGGGTGGATGTTTTTTGTATATTTAGCTTGATCATTCCGATTTAGCCACACTTATCAGGGTTTGCTTACCTTCATCACTAGAAAGCGAAAGCATGTTTTTATTGCCTTTTTATGAGACATTGGTGCTGGAATTTTACATTACAAAATGGTAACTATTTGAACCAGTTGTGTATTTTTGACCTAACAAGTTATTCTTAAAGTAAATCTACCTTTATGTCTTTTAATAATTATAAGGGTTTCAGCAGTTTTAACTTTTTATGAATACTGATATTGTGTTTATGTTAAATTATTTCATCACTGTTTATAGGTCAATGATCCTTTTGTTTTTATCTAGTGTCATTGACTTGCAAGATAATAAAATACCAGCTTCCGCCTAGTATGTTTTTAACTGTCTTGTTTTCATACTGGACATAGCAGTCTCAAAACATTTTTCCACCCAGTTGTTTACTGTTAACTTTATGCTGTTTTTGTTGTCTTTTTACATGCCCTCACCTCTCGTGCTCTTATTCTTCCTCGACGTTTTCCACTATGTCTGTATTAAGTTCTGACTGAATTCTCTGTCCTTCACCAGAGATTGCAGCTCAGTCTGAGTCAAGTGAGATCAGGCAAGACTGGAAGCCTCCATTTCTTAGCAATGAGGAATTCACCCAGCTCATGCTGGAGGTCAGAAATCTTAGGTTTCGTTCTGTAATCCTGTTTGTTGTGTAAAAACACAGGCACTTGACCCACAGTTGTATTAATGCAGTGGTCAGTGTCACCTCATTTTGTACAGTATAGTTATATCTGAAGTTAAATTTACAATTTTAAGTTTGTCCTTATGGGATTTGACACTGTTTTTATTTTTATTTTTTATTTTTATTTTTTAACAGGCTCTTGATGGGTTCTTTATAGCAATAATGACTGATGGCAACATCCTCTACGTGTCTGAGAGTGTCACTTCACTACTAGAACACCTCCCGGTAAATCACCTCCCCCTGCAACCGTGTCTGTATTAGTCATACACTTTATTATAACAAAAGCTTTCATAGGATCTTTTGTGTGGTTCAGATTAAACATGTCAGGCTGACCAGTGTGTATTGAAAAGGGCTTGTCTTCATTTGTATTCCTCTTGAATGTGTGTGTGTGCCTGTGTGTGGGTGTTTTATCAGGCGGATTTGGTGGACCAGAACCTGTTAAACTTCCTGCCGGTTGGGGAACACTCCGAAGTGTACAAGGCTCTGTCCACACACCCCTCTGAGCTAGAGAACCTTAGCACTGATTACCTAAAGTGTGAGTAACACACCGTCATCTTGTACCATAAAACCTGCTTATTTGAAATGATATGGTTTACAATTTTTTTTTTTGTATGTCTGATGATTAAACAGGATTATTTATTATTATCAGATTAAAAATGCTCACAAGTAAAAGTATTTCTCAAATAAATTGATAAATAAATAATGTTAAAAAGGATTCAAATTTCATAAACGTCACCATAGTGTGAAGACGCGGCTTGTCAGAGTGAAGCTGCTGGACTGGACATGAACTTTGTGGAGCACATGAACAGCATGTTTTTACAAGCAGTTGTATTTTTTTTTCCTTGGTAATTATAATCTCTTTTTCTTTTTTGTCTCCAGCTAAGAATCACATGGAGTTCTGCTGTCATATGCTGCGAGGGGCCATTGACCCCAAAGAATCCCCTGTTTATGAATATGTTAAGTTCATCGGCAACTTCAAGTCTCTCAATAACGGTATGTCCCTCGCACTGCATGTGAGGAATTTCAGAAGATGTTTTTTTTTTTTTTAAATACTATTTTCCAAACAAGCTTGCATGTATAGATACAAACTAGCAATAAACTTGTGTGTTAAACCCATTAAATGTTAAAGTCAAAAAGTGGAAAATAAGCATATTTTTAAGATATCAATCATTTACTAGCCTAGAAAGATATTATTCTGTGTACTGCTCTGTGAACCACATTTTATATTCTTTGACATGCTGAGTAAGTAACACTGTTGTGCAGTTCCCAATGTGACTAGGAACGGTCTGGCAGGGGTGTTACAGCGGTCGCTACAACCTGCCTTTGATGACCAGGTGTGCTTTGTAGCCACGGTCCGGCTAGCTAAGCCTCAGTTTATCAAGGTATTATTCAGACATGAACTGACTTTACTCATTAGACTGTTATGTATTTATTTGTCAATTAGCTATTAATTATCTCTCAAAACATCTAATTTTCACAATTTTATTTTCATAGGAAATGTGTACGGTGGAGGAGCCCAATGAAGAGTTCACATCGAGACACAGTCTAGAATGGAAATTCCTCTTTTTAGACCATCGGTAGGCAGATCTAGTTCTTCTCCTGTATACTCAATCACAACGGGTTGTTGGGTGGTTGAGTTGCACCCACATGGCTGCTGTCTTATATAGATGGCTGAAACACACATTCACACACTTTATGATTGGTCAGTTTAGCAAATGTGAGACTTTATTCATGCATCTAACCTCTTAAGTTCTGTCTTCATTCATTATTGACAAATTTAAATGTGAACTAGAGGATAGTACGGTCTTTTTCCAGGTCATAGTTCAAATATGTTTCATTTCAGTTCTTCACAAACTGTGTTCTTGTTCTTCAATTTATTTCTCCATTGAGATCTTCCTCCACACTTCTAGTTTCACTTTTCAGGACACTAGAAGTTAAGAAATCATAGAAAATAAATAAACAAATCATAAATAAAATAAATGAGGGCGGCACGGTGGTTAGCACCGTTGCTGCACAGCAAGAAGGTCCTGAGTTCAATTCCACCATCAGGCCGGGGTCTTTCTGTGTGGAGTTTGCATGTCCTCCTCGTGTTTGCGTGGGTTCTCTCCGGGTACTCCGGCTTCCTCCCACAGTCCAAAAACATGCAGTTAGTGGGGATAGGTTAATTGGTCAATCTAAATTGCCCATAGGTGTGAATCTGTGAGTGAATGTGACTGGTTGTCTGTGTCTCTATGTGTTAGCCCTGCGACAGACTGGCGACCTGTCCAGGGTGTACCCCGCCTCTCGCCCTATGAAACCTGGGATAGGCTCCAGCACCCTCCGCGACCCTGAAAAGGAGAAGCAGAAGCGAATGGATGGATAAATAAAATAAATAAATGTACATGAAAACAAAGCGTTTCTCTAGAAAAAGTATCCGTTCAGCAATTTTACATCAGAGTAAGAAAATTCTTTTACCTTTTACAGAGCGCCACCGATTATAGGCTACCTGCCTTTTGAGGTTTTGGGGACATCAGGGTACGACTATTACCATGTGGACGACCTGGAGACGCTAGCGAAATGTCACGAACACTGTGAGCACTTACTTTAAGTCAAACTAGCAAAAATCTTTTGTAAAAGCCTTTTTCTGAGTGTTTTTGGTAACATCTTTGGCTTTTTCTGCCCCGCTTCTGTTCAGTAATGCAATATGGTAAAGGGAAGTCATGCTACTACCGTTTCCTGACGAAAGGTCAACAGTGGATCTGGCTGCAGACACACTACTACATCACCTACCATCAATGGAACTCTCGACCTGAGTTTATTGTCTGCACGCACACAGTAGTCAGGTACAAGTATGTTTATTTTATTCCCCTTTTCCAGAAGATTGCTGATCACTGGACTTTTTCAGGAACAATGTTGAGTTTGTGTTAACAAAAGACTCTTTATGTATCTATTTTTATAATGTTTTTATTGGTCAACCATCTTCTCAAACCCCCCCCCCCCCCCTTTTTTGTTTGTTTTTGTTTTTGGTCTAAAATGCAGCTATGCAGAGGTGAGGGCAGAACAGCGCAGAGAGCTCGGCATCGAGGAGGCAAATCCAGAAGTCACTGCAGATAAGGTGAGAGATAAATAAAACATGTAGCACGGTCCTTATAATTCCAAACATGTCAAGCACAGGAGTAAAATTTAGTCTAAAAACAATGTTGTGGTAGAAGTTGTTGCGTAAGACTAACTGAAACAGATGAAAGCAAAAATACCAGAAATATATTACATGTTGAAGTACAATATTCAGCTTCATTAGGAGCTGTTACAATGTTAGATTATGAAATTTATGCTTCAGATTTTCTGCTGGTACCTCAATTACCTTTTAGGCCTGTAATTTCCACTTGTATGCACTCCATTAGATACAATGGATAGGCTTTCTTGTTTTTTTTAAATCTTTGGTATTTTCTTATTTTTCCAGAGTCAAGACTCTGGCTCAGAGTCACAGCTCAATACGTCCAGCCTGAAGGAGGCACTGGAGCGATTTGACCACAGTAGAACACCTTCGACTTCCTCGCGGAGTTCCCGCAAGTCCTCATCGCATGTGTCTGACAACACCTGCACTTGTAAGGACACCCACAGTTGCACAAGTAATGTGACATACACTGACATACTGTTAAGGGGAGGTGGTGACATATCCTCTCTGTATTAAAATTCAGTGGCTAACTCCTGTAGTAAAGTGATATCATCTAAAAATAACCATTGACCACCAATTACTTTCTCTGCAGCGACAGCTCCCAAGTTACACATGGACACGGCCACGCCCCCTCGGCAATCATTAGCATCCACCATGGAGATGACATCACAGCGCCGGTCATCTATCAGCAGCCAGGTGAGACAGGACACAGCTAGCTAATGCATAGAAAATCCTTACAAAACTACTTCTGGCCATAACTAACACAGAAATTGGTCCAGAAAACACTGTTTTCTTTTTTGTTTTATGGATTGGCATATCTGGTTCCTGGTGGAACTTTTGTGCTTTACTATTTCCTGAAGCTTTCTTACGTAATCTGAGCACTAAGCGCAGACAAACGCTTCCGACTTCAAGAACAGTGTTAATTCTGCTGACTAATAAATAATAAGTAAAGTGCTATACAAATGCAGGCCATTTACTATTTTAATAATTTTCATCATAGTTTTTGTCAACAACCTGTTTCTCCCTGACGAAAACAAAATCACTAAAATAAAAACGAATGCCTGAGGATAAAAACTGCGATGAAATCCACGGACACTTGTACCAACGAATAAAAACGAGATGAAAATGTTCTGAGAGGCGGGGCGAGTTTTGGAAGTGATCCTGTCAGTATTCTCTGTGTACATCAAGGTTGGATGCACAGAATTTGATCTGCCCTCAACAAACAGGGTGTGGAGGAAGCTCCCATGCCTCTGTTTCTCATGAAAACATGACAAAATTTAGAGCAGACATATGGACACATTTCGCTTTTTAAGTCTGGGAAAATAAGATGCTTTGCAAACCTTGTGGAGTAAAAACACAAACTTTTACACTTTATATTTTAGGCAAAAAAATCAACTTCACATTTAGGTTTTGATAATCTTGTGATATGTAGTTGACCCTAAACTTAGATCCCTAAATTATAACTAAAACTAAATGACTCTTCAGGCAAAAATTCTAAAAAAATTGCTGTCACAAAAACACTTGTTAAAGACAGAGAGCTAAACCAGAGTTACAGTGAAGGCCTGAAAGAGCATCACTGGGGAAATTATAAAGCATCTTTTCAGCTGCTTAAAGTCTGGGCTGTACATAAAACCTGTACGCGAGTTTAAATTTCCATCATATCACATTATGTTGAATGTGACCTGATTTTACCACCATAATTTTCAATACATGTAATCAAATTTCTCAGCTACAGTTTTGATTTCAAACTTCAATGGAGAGCAACGGGCAAGGTTAATATGCAGATGAGGTTTCAGTAGGCCAGCGGTTAGCATCAAGACAGTACTGCAGTGTTAGCTGGGATGGTGAGAGGTTCATTGTTTTGCATCTTCACTTCAACAATCTTTCAATCAAAAATACATAATTACCATAAAATCTGTGTTTTTCAACTTACTAAAGTTGGTGTGCTTTGAATGGGCGTTAAGCGGCGTCAAAACTCAGAGATGTGCGTCGCACTGTTGCCTCACAGCAAGAAAGTTCCTGGTTTAAACCTCAGCTAGGGACTTTCTGTGTGGAGTGTGCATATTTTCTCTGTTCCTGTGTGGGTTTCCTCCGGGTAGTCTGGCTTCCTCTCACAGTCCAAAAACATGAATACTAGGTTAACTGTTATTCTAAATTTTCCTGTGTAGATGTATGCATCTGTAAAATTAGAAAAACACTATATAAATGCAACTGTATTTCAGTTTTAAGTCTTGAACATGTGCATATAAAGTGGTGTAATACAATGGAAAATTCATGCCTGTAATCATAGTTTTTGTTTTCATTATATTTGCAGTCTATGAGCTCTCAGACTACAGGGCAGAGTGTAGCTCCTGGTATGATCAATCAGCAGCAGCAGCAACAACAGCAGCAGCAACAACAACAACAACAACAGCAACAGCAACAGCAACAACAGCAACAACAACAACAGCAGCAGCTCCAGACAAATGTGCAGGTGAGACATAATTATGTGGAGAAGAGCTCAAATGGTTTGTTGACAACAGGTTAATTGGTGACAAACGTTTTTTCAAATGCTTGTATAATGTGGACTCTGAGGTCTTGGACCTTGTGGCATTTAATTAACTGTGCAACCCAACTATGGAGTTCGATTAGCCAGTGTATCCTAATTGCATACACATTGCACAGCTTGTTCTTTTTCTCTCCGTCTGCAGCCAGTGATGGAGTTCTCAGCGCAGGTGAATGCCATGCAGCACTTAAAGGAGCAGCTGGAGCAGAGGACCAGAATGATCCAGGCTAACATTCAGCGGCAGCAGGAGGAGCTCAGACACATCCAGGAGCAGCTGCAGAGAGTCCAGGGGCAGGGTATACAGGTAGGCTGTAGATGCGTATGCAAGATTACTTTTAGGTCAGCACTGCTTTATGACATAAAAGCCTTTTCTTACGGCAGGTGTGTTTAAGTCCACTTTACTCAGTGTCTATTTATATCTCTAGTGCAACTTACCTTGTGTCATCCTCTATTACTTTGCTTTATTTCTCTCTATTCATAACTCTTTCTTTGTCTTCATGTCGAAGTTAACATCTGTATATTGAGAAAATGGTGTGTATGACTGCACCTAGTGTTTACAGCAAAATAAAATTAATTATAACAATAAACCAACAGGGTGGATTCTGTTGACAGGATACAGATAGAGCCAAGGAGTAGTATTAATGTAATATTTTCCACATGTGGAAAAAAAATCATTTAATCGAACAAGAAATGTGACCTCTGTTCAGACCAAGTAGGTGAATGCTGTACCTGGTTTTGCTTGACCTAGATCAGGACTGGAATCCTGCATGCATTATATATTTCTTCTATTCATAGAAAACAGTAAACTGCCATCTCCTGATTGTGTAAAGATAATTTATTTCTGTTGATTATTCTGTTGTCACGCACAGATTTGGTAAAAGTAACACACACACATTGTAAATCTCCTTACTATCTGAATGTGGCCTGACGTTTCATGTGTCCATTCTAATAGATGTTGCTGCAGCAGCAGGGTGGACCCATGAATGTACAGCTTCCTCAAGTAGGATCAGTCCAGCAGACAACTACGTTGACCAATCAGGTCCAGCAAACAATCCATTCGGGAACTCAGCAGCTCACCATCCAGCAGCAGGCTCCTCCCACTCAACAGAGCTTACAACAGCAGACCAACACCCTTACGCAGGTGCGATACCGGCAGACACACGCAAGCAGACAGGCTATGGAAATACTATGAAAATGGTTTTGAAAGTTCCGATCAGATGAAAATGTTTGTCTGTTTCTTTTGCATGTCCATGATTTTGTCATTTCCTTTTAATCTCAGAAGTTGCCTGTGTGTGCATGTAGTCTTCTTTCAGTGTTCTCTGTGAACAATAATCTTACCTAAATTTGGGACAGTATTAGTCACTTTTATGCAGATATTACAGTGCTATGCTGTGAGGATAAAATGTTAAAATCTCATGCTGTTTGCATTTTTAATAATGTGACACTTTAGGGGTCACTCAGTGGTAGTGGAGGCTTTCATTAAACCCCGCCTTTCCTCTGAATAGACACAGTTTAAATTTCCATGTTGTGAATTATTGATTATCTCATGCAATTTTGAAGTCAGCTCAAAATGGTGAGTGTGACAGCAGCAAGACATTTCACCGATTTCATTTTTGTGTCTCAAAGTTAGAAGACACAAAACTTACGAAAAACCACTTTGACTTACATGCTGATTTATTTTGTGTTATGTGTAAATTTCACACATGACAGCGTAAAAGTGGGGAAAGTGAAACTGGAGAACGAATCCACAGAAAATCTTTAAATAATCTTGTTAATGCTTCGTTAATTTAAAAGACAATGTCATGGCCTTTGCTGTTGCTCCTCTGTAGCCCCAGCGTCAGACTCAGCAAGCTTCTCAGCCTCAGCCCCAACCTCAACCCCAGACCCAGGGCTCTGTATCTGCTCCTTTATACAACACAATGATGATTTCCCAGCCAGGACAGCCAAATGTGCTGCAGATCAGCACCAGCCTGCCGCAGAATAACACCCAGCAAGGCACAGCTGTGGCCACTTTCACCCAGGACCGACAGATCCGGTTAGTGCAGAACAATCGAACCTGATTCCCATTATAATGACAATCTGACAGTTTGTACATTTGAAAAGCTGATATTTACTATGATGGATAAATCTATCTATTTCTTTCTCCAGCTTCCCAGCAGGGCAGCAGCTTGTGACCAAGCTTGTGACAGCTCCAATGCATGCATGTGGTGCAGTCATGGTTCCCACTTCTATGTTTATGGGGCAGGTGGTTACCGCATACAACCCATTTGGGAGCCAGCAGGTAAACACAGTTTGAATGAAGTCTGTTTCTTTTGTTTTACCTCTCTCTGTCTAAGATCAAAACTATTTGGAGTGAAGCCCATTTAAATAATTATATCTGAGCCACTCAGGGCTGACAAACTGCTCCTGGCATAGTAAAATGTGTGTTCTTTAACGCTTGGTGTAATGATTCTGGCACAGTAGCTTTGAAAATGCTCGTTAGCAATAATTTTCTAGGTGTTTGTAACTGAAATGAAAAGGGGAGGGGGGAAAAAGACTAGTTAACGCAACAGTGTGGGTCTGGAAGTATTTAACGAAGAGATTCAGGATGATAGAAAAAGTATTTTGGGTTTTAAAAAAAAAAACAGCATAACCCTTTTAATAATTAATTGAAACTCAAAAGCACGCTTGAAAAACCAAAGACTTGCAGGTTGTTGGGTAATTACTTAAATAATGAAAAAATGGCACACATCTTAATAATTGATAACGATAAAACTAAGAGTAGCTGCTCATTCACCCTGAAAGCAGTAAGTGAGTGAACTTTTTAATTCATTTTTATTCCTTTACCTCAACATATTCCCTTTGTTAACCCTCTGTACCACTTCAGCAAGGGGGGCAGACCCAAACGCTGACTCTGCAGCCGGCCCAAGCACCTCAAGGACAACCAGACGGCCAAAACCAGACAGCTGTAGTGGCACAAAGCAACCAGCAGGGGCAGCAGCAACAACAGCAATTCCTACAGGTATCACTAGAGGGCAGAAGATGTCATTGATTTAAAATATTGTAGAGGCATGGTATGATAGGATAGCATTCATGTTTAATTTTACTGTACAGATATTTCATTTTTATGATATTGCGAATAATTATGAAATTATATGAAGTGTGTCTTAAGTGTACGGAGTGTCATTTACACTTGTAAATGTTTAAGACTTTCAGTGACACTAGAGAATGAGCAGAGGGAGAAGAATTTCCTTCATTGTCTAATATCATTGCATTGTCTTGCTGCCAGGGCCCTCGTCTTCTCCACAACAACCAGTCTACGCAGCTGATCCTGCAGGCAGCTTTCCCACTCCAACAGCAGGGAACCTTCACCCAGGCAACACATCCACAGCAGCAACAGCAACTGCAGCAGCAACAACAACCGCAGCAACAGCAGCAACAACAATCTCACCACCAGAGGCACCAGCAGCAGCTTAAACCACAGCCCCAGAAACAGCAGAAAGCCCCGTCATCGCACAGGACTGACGCTGTCAGCAGCCAACAGCAGTGAAGCGAGGAGGGGAGTGTGTACAGCGAGAACATGTGGGGAATTGGAACTCTTAAGGGATTGTTGCATACGTTTGTTTTTTTTGTTTGTTTGTTTTTCCCCCCCCGAAATCGTTCCTTCATCTGAAAGAAACAAATCATAGGAAAGAGGAAAATGAGTCCACAAGGAACTCACCAAAAGACTGTCACCATGGCAACAGGATGGATTCAAATCCCCATTTCCTCTCATGAGAAGCAGTGTTGTGAGGGAAGCTTCAGTTTCCGTGAAAACCTGAATTAATTACTTTATGGTCACTTTTTTTGTTTTTTGTTTTTTTTCTGAGAAGCGTGTCAAAGCGAACTGGCCTTGTACAGATTTACTGTATGATACAAACAAAAACTTGTAAATATCCACCATAGCCTAACAGAAAACAGAAATGTAGTATTTTATATGATTGCATGGAAAAAATAACTGTGTAAGCTTTTATTAGTTGCTTTAAAAACAAACAAAAAAAAAACCAACATAACTTTTTACTTTGGTCAAGTGTGGTCAAAGATGGAGCACTGACTCCTCTTAGACCTCCCCGCTCTACCACCACCACCACCACCCCTCCCAGGAAAAAAAAATTAAGTCCAGAACAAGGTTTTAAAGTTCTGAGTGTTTTAAAAAATGGTTGGGCTTGGGTGTTTTTTGTGGAAGTTGTTTTTTGAACACTGTGTCTCTGAGACAAAAAAAGGCTCTCTTTCTAATTACAGATCATGTTTGGCAAGAAACTAGATTACAGTTTAACTGTATTATTTACAGGATAATTACTGTACATATGACGGGTTTAGTGATTCCAAGTGCCAATAACATAGTCAAAATTTTTTTTACTTTAAATTTCAAACAGACTATTCAAAGGCCTATATTTTCCAACAAGATATTACCCCTATTAAAATTAATGCGTGTGTATATAGTAGGGATTATTTTTTAAAAGTTAAAGAGCCCTATATGTAACAAAACAGTATATCCTCAAGCTCCTCAACTTTAGCACTTAACGTGGTTGTGTACGATAAATCACTGTCGACCCTGTTGTTTGTAATCTGTGGTGTGATTCTTTGAGCTAATGAGTGTTTCTGAGAAAACAATCTTTGTGTGAATGAGTGAACACGAGTGTCTGTGGCTGGTGTGTGTGTGTGTGTGTTGCCCCTTGTGTCTTACAATAATTGACTTAGTAAAGGGTTTGAAGTTGTTGGATGGTACTTGTATTCTCAGGAATGTGGAAAGTTTTTGCTTCTGCCTCAGTCTGGAACCAGACCAGAAGGATTAGACAGTGATGCTGCAAAGACCATAGGAAGAAGATTCATAAAGGAAGTGGTGACTGAATCAAATTTGCCCCAGATTTCTTTAGAGCCTTCGTTGTTTTTTTATCAAAGCATATAAAAATATGCTGGTGGGTTTTTTTTGTTGTTTTTGTGGGGGTAGATGTTGAGACGCAGTAGAGCAGAATTGCAGAGAAATCCTTCTGTTGTCACTCTTATTGGAATAGGCTAACCTCACGCTACCCAAGCATCTGAATTTCAGCTGACTATCTTAAGGTCTCCTGTATCATCAGTGTTTCGTCCTTCTTCCTAGGCCTCAGAAAACCTCATGCAGTCCAGTTCACTTGACTCTCGGTTCTCAAATAGCAGTCAAAAACCAGGACAGGGTCCCGCTCCACTTTAAATGGTTTGGGCTCAGCCTGTGTACTTCAGTGATTAAGCCATATCATACAGAAAAGCCTTGGTTTGGAGGAAGTGAAATGTTGGCAAAGGAGCATTTAGAATGTGTTTTGTCTCAGAGTGTAGTAAAAGTGTGCATGTGGGTTTGTGTGAATATAACATCTCCTGTCCTTGATCCTACTTCTTATATCACTTGGGGGTCAGTATTTCTTTCCCCTGGCGATAGCCAATCAGTTCTTGCGTTGCAGTATAAAGGAATTGTAATTTTCAAGGAACGTCTGCTCTCGTTGGGCGCAATATTGTGCGAGCCCGTGTGTGGGACGGCTCAACTTGAATATGTTTGTGTGAATGAGTCTGTGTGCATGTTAGCTGTCGCTTTATCCCAGTATATTTTCATGCACAGAAGTGTGACTGGAAAGTGGTTATTAGGCATTGCAGAGCACTGGTCACCTGCCAGGCTAAAGAAGATGGGTATTGTTCTGCAATAACAGACTGCTCACAGTGACTGTAGTACTATCTGACAAGTCTCAAATGTTAACCCTTGGACATGAGCTTAACTTAGACTAAATTGCTGTTAGCGGGGATAAAACCTCATTTCTTGTTTTCCCCCATACAAATAAGGAATAGTGGCGAGATTACACAGTGAGGGCTTTAATATTTGAATCAGGTCTTCCACTCGTCTCACATTAATTGTTTGTCCTGTATAGATTAGTGTGTTTGTGTGTGCGTGTGTGCGTGCGTTTTAAGGCATCTCTAAAGGGTAATGAAATGTTTATAGTTTGTGTCACTGATACCCAGCCCAAAGAATGTAATGGTGTTTTAAAGAGACTAATGGATGTTGTAACTGTGCGCCTGTTTGACAGGCTTTATGATGAAGGAAATGGAGGGGTGTGAACGAAACTCACAATTCACTGCAAGAATCCAGAACTTACAATCTGAATTTCAGTCTATTGTAAAAGAACCTCTGAATGTTTCACCATTACAGACTTTATTGGTTTGCAGCAATATGTTTCTGACAACATCTTGGTTGGGAAAAGGGTTCAAAATCTCTTCAAAGTTGAGGTCTAGGATATTTGATACGGGACAAGACGGCGAGCTCCCCCTTCCACACAGATACACAGGTCACCTTTCCACCACACCGTTTGGTTCTAAACAGTTCTAGATCTAGTATAATACTGTACACATACACAAAGTTAAAAACACCAGTATTCAGTGTAAAAACGGTGCTATGCTAACCTGTACTGTATGTATTTCTATCCCTTCTTCTGCTCTTGAACTGTGCTCCTTTATCTACCCCAAAGTCAGATGTAATCAATATTTTGAAGCAAAATGTTTGCTAACATTATTATTATAATCCCCTCTTCTCCCATCTTGGTCAATTTGAAAATAAAAACAGTTGCAAATATTAAATGTGACATGTGTGTTGTACTCAGTTTTTAAGCCAGTGATGGCCTTCCTTTTGACACACAGTAAAGTACACTTATTGCCGGTCGTTTACCTTCACATGCATTGGAACTTCTTAATCCATAAGGTTTAAATATGATGTCGGCCCACCCTTTGCAGCTCTAATAGCTTCATGTCTTCTGGAAAGGCTTTTTACAAGGTTTAGGAGTTTGTCTATGGGAATTTTTGGCCTTTCTTTCAGAAGCGCATTTGTGAGGTCAGAAAATGAATGTTGGACGAGAAGCCCTGGCTCACAGTCTGTTCTAATTCATCCCAAAGGTGATCTATAGAGTTGAGGTCAGGACTCTGTGCAGGCCAGTCAAGTTCTTCCACACCAAACTCACACATCCATGTCTATATAGACCTTGCTTTGTGCAAAGCTGTGCAGTCATGTTGGAATAGGAAGGGGTCACTCCCAAGCTGTTCCCACAAAGTTGGGACCAAGATGTCCAAAATTTCTTGGTATTCTCAAGCATTAAGAGTTCATTTCACTGAAACCAAGGGGTTGAGCCCAACTCCTAACCCCCCCCCCCTTCTCCTCCAATAACCCCCATCCCTACATCATAAACCACCCTCCACCAAACCTAACAATTGGCAAATTGCACTGAGACAAGTACCATTCTCCTGGCAACTGCCAAGCCCAGACTTGGTCATCAGATTACTAGATGGAGAAGCATGAACCCCCCAGAGAACACGTTTGCACTTGTTTAGAGTTCAGTGGCGCCGTGCTATACTGTGATTTTATGCGATCTACCACTTCATAGCTGAGTTGGTCTTGTTCCCAATTGCTTCCACTTTGCTATAACACCACTAATAGTTTGAATATTTAGTAGTGAGGAAATTTCACCACTGGAGTTGTTGCACAGAATTGCTGGAATTCACTGAGCTCCTGAGGTGACCCATTCATTCACAAATGTTTGTACAAGCTGTCTGCATGCCTAGGTGCTTCATTCTTTACACTTGTGGCCATGCAAGTGACTGAAAGACCTGAAGTCAGTATGGGTGAGTGAATACTTTTGACAACATAGTGTATCTGGCTGGCAATCCTAGTGCCCATCTGAGGTTCACATTAGAAGTTTGACTGAAAAGTGCTATTACTCCTACAGTAATTGCTGCCATTAAAATGCATCCATGGAACAGGGGTGGCAACCTTTCATCAAGAAGCATCATGCGACACATGATGGTTGGGCCATGTTGGCAACCTGAGGCAACATTTCACAAGAGTTTCTTTTACGACTCCATGTTGTTTCACAGAAAACAATAAAAGACTTATTGCAGTTAGTTTGACCATCACAGGTACGTTCTTTATTATTACAAGTCAACCAACTGTATCAAAACTGCAAGAACCCGAAAGCCAGAGTGCAGAAACATTTTTCTGCTCTCTCACCAATAACTGTCACAAACAAATGCATTCACTTAAAAAAAAAAAAGTCTAAAGGCACATCTCTAAGATATTTACATTGCATACAGGTTTGACATACAGTAAAAAGCACACAATCAGTCCTAAATCCTTGGCCACACTGGCTTTGCTAAAGAGACTAAAGTTATCCATAAAAACATACAGCAGTTGTTGTTTATAAGTCACAGTTTTCAAAGCTACAACGCACAGGTGGAAATTTGTGTTTATGTAACTTTTATGGCTTTATCTTTTTCATTAGGAATTATCGCTTGCATGCCACTCTGCTATGGCTTCTCTTCTTCTTTTTGTTTCCTCTTCAAAGACACTTTGTACTACCTTAGAGAAACGTGTTCATTTAAAGGCCTGCTGAAAACAAGTTTTAAGGTTTTAGGATTTGACATTTTGGGAAAATATTTTTGCTGAGTGACATAAGAACAATTAACCTTTCCAACATCCAGTCTGCCCTCTTAGGCAGAATGTTTTAAGCAAGATGTCTGGATTGAAAGGCTATGCCTCCTAAACACAGCAGCGACACAGGGCAGTGTGCTCCTCACGCTTCTCCTATACTCCCTTTTCATGACATGTTCTCCATTTCAACCCTCCAGCGCCACCACGGGCGATTTCATGACGTCAGTGATGCACTGTCAACCATGGAAGAACCCTGAGACCTATTCTTGGGTTTGTGAAAGAAGGAAAGGAAATGGGTCAGACGGGCTCGGCACGTGTGTAGCCAGCGGATGGGGCAGCATGTGATTGATGGAATACCTTAAACAATGGCAGTGTCCTGGTTTCTAAATCATATGATTCCTACATTACTCTGTAATGCAGAGGTATTTCCGGATAGGCAGAGGGTATGTAGGAACTTCAGGAAGGATACAAATGATGCTCACGCACAAGCAGCAAAAACTCCTGGAAGGATCTTTGTCAGAGTTCTTCAGGCACCGAGCCACTCTGGGTTGGCAGTGTTGCTCTGAATGACCTCATCTCTCCCCAGTGAGTTCAACAGCAGAATCAACCTCCTCTAGAAAAACAAGAATCTTTCCCTCACCGAAGTCCAGCAGGATTTTGTCAAAAATCTTCTTCAATCCCAACATTCCTCCACAAGATTAAGCTCTTCAAGCGCCATCACAGTGCAGCTACCATGTCTCATAAGAAGGATCTGCCCCAAGTCACCACTGAATACCAGCTAGAAGCCACCGAATAGCTTCTGTACAATCTGGTGCCTCTAATGTGCAAAAATCCATTACTGAGACTTCATTAACTACCATGGCAACTTCTAATGAGTGCTGCAGTGCCATCATCTTTGCTCACATAGCATTGGAGTCACAGAGAATGAGAAGGCACTTCTAATGGTAGCCTTTAATATAAGCTCTATCATTTTAGTCTAATCTTAATGGCAGAGATGGCGTCAGCCAACCAAACACATAGTAGGATCTTGTTTTAAGTTCCTTCCTCCAGGAATTCTGATCAAATGGATGCTTTTTTTAGGCATATATCACAACTATATATCAGTCCAGACTAGAATTAGCAAATGTGTGGACTAGTTTTTCAGCATCCCTCTAAGGCAGGGTCTCCTAACTTTGACAATCTAGTGCAGATTAGAGAAGGCACTCCTAAACATTTCTTCAATGTCTGTGTTAAAATATCTATCTTAGATCTTCACATTAATAATGAAGGCCAAAGTGATGCCATCCAAAGCAAGTATCTGGTTAGATGCCTTGTTTCTTGGGCCAAACTCTTACAGGCCTTAACGTCTTTAAGACAAACTTGTAGTTCAACTGATTGGTTTTATCAGCTTTCACTGGTAAATACTGATAGACAGCAATAAAGAACATATGGAGACGAGTTAAAGACTGCACAGACTGATAAGTTTGTATGAACCACACCATTCAACACCTACAACAGCAGCATGGTGACAGTTACGTAAGCACAACTCAAAGCTGTACACTCTAAAAAGGCAAAACTACCACAGGCATGCAGCTCAGGGGCTATTCTACTATCTTACATATCTTTTACTCAATGTTTAGCAACTGCACAAGTGTCCAAGCTTTAGAAATGCTGGTGTGCAGATTTTGTTACCATTGGACCAAGCCAGACAAGCTGATTACCTGTGTATTGTGTCTCCTAAACTAGAAACTACAGTTTTTAAGCTTTACTTCCTCATTTGCATGCGGCGACACGAGGATGGTATAATTCTTCTCATCTATCTCTCAACAAGAAAGTCCCAAAATGTCAAAAATATTTCTATGAAATGGCAGACAAGTCTGATACAAAGAGGTCCTCTAGTCACAGCATCAACTCTGTTTATTTATTTATCAGTTCACTATCATCTCCCCTGTGCAGGTATGTACATGTACTGGCAGCCTTTTGTTTTCTCCAAAGCATCTTAAGATGTAATCTAAGGCTGAATGGGAGCCAAGACTCTTCCCACTGCTGATGGGTGATGTATCTGATGGCCGGTTAGTGCTGAGGTCTGCTTTATTTAGACGTGCACCTGAAATACCTACCATGGAGATCAATATTGCAAGGGCAAGAGTAGATAGAGGCTGAGAGCCAAGTGCAGCCCTCAATATGTACAATATCTATATGTGTGTGTGTTTCTGTATGTGTGAGTGTGTGTGTGTATGGAAGATGCAGGAAGGCCAGCATTTGAGAGTTTGTTTAAAATGATCAGCTGTTAGTTGTAGTAGAGTGGAGTGTAGTTTGTGTGGTATGAGGTGAGGAAGGTCAGGAAGGTGGGGATTTATGTATGTGTCCAATTGGTGTGTCAGACATAGTCCAGGAAGACGTCAGCTGTGTTCTGCAGTAAAGGTTGGTTGGGGGCTGTTGTGCTGCAGACTGAGCTCAGTCTCCGTGATGGCGCCCTCTGCTGCTCTGGAGGACCTGAAGCATTACTCAGGGTCAGGTACACCTGAGGAGTAACACAGACTTGTGTTTTACGAAAGAAAGAAAGAAAAAAAGAAAAAATATATATAACATAATTTTTGTGCTTTGGAGACAAAATGTAGGGAAATGAGTGAAAAACAAAAAAGACAGATTACAAAAGTAAGACTAGGAGTCGTTCTTGCACTCACATTCTTGGTATTTTCTGACAGCAGCAGCTCTGTTTTCTCCACCAGCTTTTTGAAGGAAGGCCTTTTCAGAGGATCGTGGTTCCAGCAGGACAGCATCATGTCATACCTACACCGCAGGTCACACTGGCATTAGTTTATATGTCTGGGATACAGAGAAACAGCCAGAACACAAAAACAATCTAGCTAATAATTATACATCTAAACTACAGGCTGACAGGTTCATAGCCTGTAACAGCTCATATTACATCAGTCACGTTGTAGAAAATGACTTTAGTCATGGATATAAGGCAGCATCGAACAAATAATAACATATTTGGCTTTTACACCTTAACTGCTGCTGATTTAGTTCAAGTACCCACTGATGGAAAACAACATATAAATTAGATCCAAATAATTGATTTAAATAACTGATCATGTAAAATTATAATAAAAGAAGTCCAGGTTATAAATAAAAACAAAGAATTATTAATTGATCACCACAAAACAGAGTGATAATTTGTTTTGAATAAAACAGTTCTCTGCTTTTAGCTTCTACACTGTTGGTGTTGTTGGTTCTGCCCTGCTTATATCATCAAAGAAAAAGGTTGGGATGATGTAAGTGCTTGACCAAGGCCTAAAACACATATTTTATTAATTGAAAAAATAATCTGTTTATCACCTGATAGTAAAAAAAACCAAACACACGACTTCCTGCAACCTTTGTGATGGCAGTATATGAAACAGACTCATTCTCACAAACATGCACTTACATCTCAGTGGGGGCATACTCAGGCCTGCTCATCCTGTGGCCTTCCTGAATCATCCTATAAAATGCAGATCCCACCTGCATCCCAGGGTACGGGCTGTTACCTGCAACAACAACTTTACATCATTTTTAAAGGAAAAAAATATTGATTTGCACGGTACTGTTGGCTTCTCAATCAATACCACTTTGCGTGCGTGCCCTAAGCTATGTTGCTGCTTGTGAGCATTAATAAGCCTGTACTAAAGCCCCCAGTCAAATGGATGACAATGATGATTTGAAACAGTAAAAGGAAAGTAAAGCATAAAATGGAAATGTTACCGAAGGAGAATATTTCCCAGAGCAGGATGCCGTAGGACCACACGTCACTCTCAATCGTGTAGACGCAGTCAAAAATACTCTCAGGTGACATCCACTTGACCGGCAGACGAGCCTGAAGGAGCGAGAGAGCCATGAACTCGTGTCCTCATTTATAAGAATATAATATAGCCCATCAAAAAGAATCTAAATTTTCAGTGGGAAAAAAGTTATATGAAAGTTTTATAAAATACAATTCAATAAATAATGCCTTCGTGTACAAAATGAACAGAACTTTCTTCTTGTTTGGCCAGTGTAACTGCAAACTTTTCATCTTTTCCTTTTTAGCTTGCTGTCCAACTTTCTTCACAAAAATTCTACATGTATTGTTTCATAGAGCAGTTCAGACTCAGTAAAGAGAAGCGAGCGTGGGAGTTTTCCTGTCTTGGTTTGCGGAGACGGAGCGGGAACAAAGAACAAAGGAGGAGGGAGCGAAAGACTGACAGACGGAAAGACAGACTCACGTTTCCACGGAGCACATAGCTGGCATCGGTGGTGATGTCTCGTGCCAAGCCAAAGTCGCAGATCTTCGCCACCCTGCCGTGAGTCAGCAGAATGTTTCTAGCTGCAAGATCCCTGTGGATGCACTGCGCACACAAACGCGGCAGCAGAAACAAACACAGCGGTGAGCATTGACACAGCAACCGGTTTCTGCAGTGAATGACAGGGCACGCTTACAAAGGAGGCGAGGCCGGTAAAGCTTGTGGCAAACACAAAAGGCGAACTGACGTGTTTACAAAAGAAGAAGAAGTAGAAGAAGGAGAAACAATGACTCAATATGACCAAACAAAATTCAAGAAAGCATGTGTGGGTAAACGGGTGCCACGTTTTACACGATCATTCTAAACAGTTACTTTTGTCTTATTTAAGAGTTTAACTGGTTAATAAAACGGTTTTAAGATTGCATCGTAGAGGGAAGTAAAACACTTTTTTTCATCTTTATGTTACAAAGAGAAAGTGTCACCAGCTTGGGCTCTCTGTTGGCCTGCCACCAGTTTGTGTCTGTGAGAAACGAATCAGCTGTGGCGAAAGACACCGTTAAAGCTGTGTTTGAGTACAGTTTCTTTACACAACAAAAGGGGAATTGTGTTATTACGATCATAATTTTAAAAAAGCTGGGCTGCTATGTAAAAACAAAATGCATGCATTTGCAAATCTCTTGAGTCCATATTTGAATGACAACACAATATAGGAAAAACATCAAACGTTTAAACAAAGAAAATGCATTTAAGAAAAATCTAGCTCATTTCGAATTTGATTGCAACAGATCAGTAACATGAAGTAAAGATGGGGAGTGGTTCACCAATCGGCAAAAAAATGAATCTGCAAACTGTGGAACAATTTCAGAGTAATGGTCTTCAATTCCACAGAATGTGGAGAAATCTGTATGTGCAATGGACAAGGGCCCTCAGGCAGCACTACATTTAAAACAGGCATGATCCTGTCATGGAAATCCCTCCATGGGCTTGTGAGCACTGTGAACACAGTTCACCGTGCACTCCACAAATACAGGTTAAAGCTCTATCATGCACATGATACAGAGACCCTGCTGTCTTCTCTGGGCCAAAGCTCGTTTAAAGTGGACTGAGGCAAAGGGGGAAACTGATCTGAGGGCAGATGAATCGAAATTTGAAATTCTCTTTGGAAAACTTGGACGCCAAGTCCTGTGGACTGAAGAAGAGAGGAATCATCCAGCACTCAATTCAAAAGCCTCTGATGGTACTGGGGGCAAAACGGTGCCCAACGTTTTTGGACTTTTTTGTAATTCATGTCATATTTTCTTTTAACTGTTCAGGTAACCTGGACACAGAAGCCATGTTTCTACTGAAATCATGAAAAAATATGGTAGGGAATGCGATCCAAAGGGATAAATTAGTAGAAATAAGCCAATAAACTATGCATAAATTAAATAAATAAATAAAAGTACAGTCTGAGCAATTGAAGCGGTTTAAGGCTGACAGTTTGTGTGTAACTAAGGTGGAGCTTCTTCAAACTTTAATTCATTTAATTTCCTTTCATTTGGAGTCATGTTCCTGTCCACCGGATCACTCTTGTAGGATTTAATTTCTGCTGCGTCTACGTTTGTGTAGTCCTACAACTACCAAGTGCACTTCGTTGTTTTTGGTAACTAGCATTGACAAGGTAGCGCATGTAAGAGTTCTGCTTCTACCTGATTGTTTGAAAGTCGCTGTGAGAAATGCTGTAAATCAGCAAGCACTAATGCAGTGTGCAAAACATCAATGTTTGGATTGTGCAGCTTGAGTGTTTTATGGTTGTATGGGTGTGTCAGCAAATACAGAAGTTTGTAAAGACAACACTGGTCCTGAGATGCAATCCAGATATGTGACATTATCTCGACTTGATTTATACGCCTAGTCGACTTTGTGCGTTGAATCTAAATATGGCATAAAACAAAGCAGTGCCTTAATGGCTAAAATGCTCCACACAGCCTGGGGGAAGATGCACAGTTATGTGATAACTGAACAAATTCTCTGTAACTTCATCGTTACATTTGGCATTTTTTTCCATTGCTGAATTGACAGCATTAAATAGAGACGCCTAATCGTTTAATCTGCTTGTGTGCAGTTTACGTTTGAAATGCAGCAATGCCGTGGTTTCCTACTATAATGATGCCATTAGCTGAAAGAAAAAGTTCTGCACGAATATTGGCCCTGAGCCATGCCATGATTTATGAACTAGGAACAGCACTTTTAAATCTCTCCCATGACGAGTCTATATACTGTTTATTAACAGTCTGTAAAAGCCTTACATTCCTGGAAGTAATGTACTCCATTCCTTTGGCCACCTGGTAGGAAAAGCTGAGGAGATCTTCAGCATCCAAGGACAGCTCATCTATGTCATCTAGGCACACAATGCACTTCAGTTATATGCGAGAATTCCAGTTTTGATTCATTTGTAGGGAATTTTCATCCTTTGTGGAGGCATGCTATTGGTTATGCAGTGTATTGTAATTAGAAATGTAAAGAGAGAGCGACGTTGTACCTGACTCAGAGGACCTTTCTTTCTCAGAGGGACGCATGGGCATATATCCTGCACCAGTAGCCTCACTGCTAAAGAAATACACACAGATACACATACGTAAGTAGAGAAACTAGCCACTTTCAGCTGTCATCGCCATGAAGCATTCCTGCACATACGCACCTTGTGGACTCTGTTGGGTTCGAGACATTGTGGTAGTAACCATCCCCAGCTCTGGAGTTTAGGAAGGACTCTCTTTTCCTTCTGAGGAAGTTGAGGAGGTCCCCATAGCAACAGTACTCTGTGATTACCAAAATTGGTCCTGGCAGAATACAGGGACAAAAACCAAAACAATACAAAAACGACAACCATCAGTCACTGATTTTTAAACCATGACAGCACAATGAAAATGAGAAGAAACGGCAAGCAGTTCTGACACAGTGATGAGGCTTGACAACAAGGGTGTTTAAAAGCTGATCATGTTTAAACAGAGGAAACAATGTCACTATTCCCTGTTTCTCTCACAATAAGTGCTTATGCATACATCTGTGGAAAAAACCCCCAAACTAAATTATAATCAATACTGAGGTCTAGACAGCTAAATAATATTGAACACACACACAGCAGATTTGTGGCAAGGTAAAATGAATCACGTCTTCATATCGAAGGCAGATGCTGATAATGGCCGGGTACAGCAGTGAGTCACCACATGAGGATATGGCAAATGTGTCTCCCAGACAATATTCATAATCATAAATCATGACAGTCAACAATAAAACAAGAGTGCAGATGCGTAAGGTTTATGTGTCCCCGACACGACAAAACCAATCCGAAAATATCTCACATGCAAATCTGATTCTGAGTGAACTAATTGTGCTCGTAGTGACTCCTCTCACCTCCGACGGTACAGGCTCCCAGCAGGTTAACGATGTTAACGTGGTTTCCAAGGTAAATGAGAACCTTCAGCTCAGACATCAGCGCCTCCTTCTCCGTGGAGTGAGCGTTGGCTGAGATGACATCATCACAACATTAAAGTGGAAGACGTATAAGCACAAAATCAAAGGCCGTAAAGTGAAAGCATTCCTTTGTGACTGGCGTATTCTCATATTTAAAAGCCTAACGGCAATCAGAAATACAGAAGAAACAGTGCCAGTAGTGCCAGTAGTGACACTAGTGGCGGTGTAACAGTTATTTGGTTTTCAGCCCAGTGTTTTCCAATCTAACATAAATGTGGGGGATTAAAAGAATTGTAAAAAGAGAAAAAACAACTTCATATTCGTCTCTACTCTGAAACTTGTTTATGTTGTTGTTATTGTTTGAGTGTTTGTTTTTTTCGAGTCAGAATATTTGGACAATTGGTTGGAGTGCTAAGTTATCAGCTAACCCAAGCAAGCTCTGTCAGCAAGCAGGACCCATAGACTGTAGGGGCGAGTAGCTCGGACACACATGCCTCCTAATTAGTGTGGAGTAAAAACAGAGCCACAGTCTTCTTATACAAGCTGTACCAAACAGCAAGGTGTAATATTTGTCATGCAATTTCTTTAAAATGCTCCAAAAGACCAAAAATGAGCGATTTAGTTTACTGATTTTAATTAGCGAAGGTTAGGACGACCAGGAAGCTTCCATATAACCAACTTTACTTCTTGCAAGTATCAAAATGAGTTATTAAAAATAAAAAACAAAAGGCTCCACTGTATTCATTAACACAGAGTCTGTGTGCACTGACTTGCTTTCGGAGCCACTTAAGGAACTGCAATTTCTGTCACTTCCAGGTTAGATTTTTTTTCCATCATTTTTCATTCAATTTTAAACATGGGATTGCAGTCAAACACTTCTTTGTACAGTACTGAGTACTTTGTACCACTTTATATAATATTGTTACAACACAGAGACGGTGATGGAGAAAATAGACCTACGTTTCAGCATCTTAACAGCGACGGTTGTCACGGCGTCTGCAGAACACAATCCGTATGCCGTGGCCCTCACTACCTTTCCAAACGCCCCAGAGCCCAGGGTCTTACCTTCAAATAAACACAAAAAGCAAACTTTAACACTTCATTCATGCTCTAAAAATGATAACAGTCGCTGTACATTTGCACTCTTACACACACTGTCCTACCAAAGCGCAGTTTCTGCCTGGGGAACTCCCATTTGGAGTCATATGGCAGCTGGGTGGGGTCAATATATATATGGTTGTTTCCATGGACAGTCTCGATGACCTTCCACTGAATCTGGAACTTTGGTTTCTGTTAAAGTTTGGAGGGGAGAGAAAAAGTGACGTCAGATCAGCTTCCCGGGACTGTTTGTTGTGTTCGACTGTATAGCTCATATTCCCTTTCACGTTGCTCTTTTACAAAGATGCACTTTAGTTGTCAGCCCGAGTCTAGACTTTCCCCCTGACGATCCCACTGCAGATGCGTGAGCTACTTCTCAAGGAGTCTGACTCATCTGAGAGCAATAAGCACAGCATGCTCAGGGGGGCAAATTAATGGCTGGAGGCGTGATCGCAGTGTCAAAAATCCTTTAACTACAGCATGTCTGCACTTTAAATGGTTGACTGATTCAACTGAAATTCATTAGGACACATTCATGTTGATTAAAAGAATTTACCGTCACTCTTGCGTGCAAAACATCACTGCCAAATGCAGAACGAAAGAAAGATGCTTCTAACTTTAACGTACTCTAAACACGATGGCGGCACGAGTCATTAGTAAATGAGAATGGGCCCTTTGCCAGAAACTCCCAAAGCCATTTACTTTCCTGGGATGCAAAGTGTATGTCAATGCTGCTTGATGATCCTGATTTGAGATTGATGTTTATAATCTTTGAAACTGATTCATGGGTTTGAAAGGGGGCTGATGGCCAAAGAGTTTTGTGATTTACGTCAAATCTGTGACCCTACTTAAACCCGGGCTTAAAATCACAATAATCATAAGGCATGCACAGTTTATTTCCTTTTTCCTTACCTGCAAGTACTTATAAAGCAGCACCACTAACACGAGGCTGAGTAAGACCCCAGTAGCCACCATGCCGGTTAGAAGAGGCGTGAAGAGTTTATGGGGGACCACACGCTCTGAGAAGGAACACCAACAAACCCAGAGTGAGAAATCTCATGGAGCATTGAAGTAGCCAAGTTTTGGTATTTACACACACACACACACACACACACACACACACACACACACACACACACACACACACACACACACACACAC
>NW_005187588.1:729400-735338 GCF_000239375.1 Pundamilia nyererei
CACACACACACACACACACACACACACACACACACACACACACACACACACACACACACACACACACAGACACACACAGACACACACAGACACACACACACACACACACGGAGTGACATCCTCTACCGTTAAAACAGACAGCTGCAACAGTGGTGTTTGTTTGTGTGACAAGGATTAGTGAGTCTGCGCCATATAATCCCAGCTTGCATAGTCAGCATACACTAATCTCATTCAATCTGTACCCAGTAACCACACACCTGGCCTGTGCAGACAAAGGGTCAATGGGTTTGTGTGTCTTTTTGAATTCTTGCACAACGTATTTGTGGCGCACTATATAAGACAAATCCTCACCACGCAGACACTGACGCTTCACCTGTGTTACTCTCCTTGCAGCTCTATTTGTGGTCCGTACAGTGTCTTACCACTGATGGAGAACAGGGTGTAGGCCTCTGCCTCCTCTGTAGAAGCGACACACTCCAGGGTGTGGTACTGAGTGAACTCTTTGCTGACATTCAGTCGGCTTTCCACTTGACTCCTACCAAAGGTTGACTCTGAAAGGACAGTGACCTCTGAGGTTTCCCATTGGGTGGCATTGGGCAATTGTGAGCACCTGTTGAGACATTAAGGTTGCTTACGATCACTCCGTGCAAGAGTAGGTTTCAGCCTTTACAAATCAATTTATTGATTCAGTGCCTTTGGATCCACTCCAGTAGGAGAGGTAGGAAAAATAAGACATACTAAACTTACAGCTCCTTACTGTAAGTGCGTTAAAAGCTTTTCCATCAATCGCTAAATTGTCTAAAACAAATTTAAAAAGATGGAAAAATTAAAGCAATTTTAAGTCTAATAGCTGTGAAACTAGAGCACAGTTCTGCATCTGAGTTACAGATGAACCAGCCAACAAACACATCAGAGGTGGTGTCGCTGATGTAGATCAGCCAGTGGAAACCGGGTGCTGTTTCTGCAGCTCCTTCTAGAAATCGTCTCCATTACTTCTGTTCTAATAGAATAAAATGATCCTTTCTGTTCCTACGATCCTAAAACCTAGCCATTTATATTTGTAGCCAATATAAATGGCTCTTTCTTTCTTTTTTTCTTTTTTTTACATATACATATCTTCATGTGGACCTTTAATACAGCTGCTTCTCGCCAGTGGGGCCAAATCACTATTTGTATCTTAGTCGCTAACCTGAGAACGGAAATATGTGAAATATAGTGTGCATATGGTTTGTTAGGATAGGAAAAGCTTTAAAACTTTTATTAAAAGGCATAAAGTTTTAGTGCTTAATAAAGCACAATGCACTTGACGGCTTGGTTAGATATTTACTTAATAATATGTTACTAATAAATCAAATTTCAAAGGCAAACTGATTTCCTGTTTCATGATCATTTCTTCAGAATTATGATTTTAATTTCAGTGGGCCTAATCCTCTTCTGTAAGATCTTGATATAAGCTGCATTTTCAGGATACCTTGTGCGCGGCAGCTCACAGAAGTACCAGCTGATCTTAGGGACGGGGTATCCTGCAGCAATGCACCGCACTTGTCCATCAACAGGCCCTTCCTGAGCTGTAATGACAGGCTTACCTTACGGAGAAAAAAGAAAGTCGTATATGAAGCATACAGCACATGTACAAAGCATCTCCTGTTGACTCCCAGTATACTGGCTACCTGTGGTATTACTACAGAAAAGTACCAGCTGATCAAAATGAGGTTTCCTTTAACTATAATCAATGCAGGCGAAAAGTTTGTAAAACTCTGATTTATCTAGCTACTCTTCTGCACAGATTGTTATTTCAGCTACTAATTGTGTTCTAAATATACAACCCAAAGGAACAAATGTGAGAGCTACTTACTGTTGACATACACATGAAACGAGTGATCGACAGATGCGTCTTTGTGACTGGCTGAGAAGTTGTAGATCCCGCCCTCGGAGCCATGAACCCTCACTAGTCTCAGCTTGCTGCTGTATCTGATAGAACAAGTGTATTTGTAAAATCCTTTAACCCACAGTGACATACTAGCGTACTGGTTACTTGGAGTACTCACTTTTAACTAACTGTACCTGTATTTGTTTCGGTGGAGAGTGATGACGTGCTCTGTGGTGTTGTGGAGAATCTTCCCATTGTAAGACCAGGACATGAAGCTTGGTGCAGGATAGGCATCGAATTCAACTTTTAGGCTCAGGCTCTCTCCCTCTTTAACCTCTTCCTGGAGTGGACTTTGACTTACTAACATTTTAATGAACCCCTGATCTGAAGAGCAGAAATGTGTAAGTTTAATATGTTTTATGAACAAAAGGTTGATAACATTCTGCACACATCCAGGTATGTGTGGTCTCAGAAATAACTATAACATTACTGGGGCAACTTGAAAATATATTTTTGAGTATAAATACAAAGCCCCCAATTCTTACCGTAAACTTTGAGCTCCATCGCTTCGTCACTGCGGCCTCTTTCGTTGTGAGCATGGCAACGGTAAGTCCCTGAGTCTGATTGGTTAACAGCTGGGATCAAGAGTGAGGTTGAACGCTCGTAACCCAAACCCCCGGACAGGATGTGTGAGGTTTGTGTTTCAAAAGGATGCTGCAAAGTGGCAAAGAGGAGGCAAAGAAGCATGCTTTACAGGTGTAACATGACACAGATCTGTTGTTTTCTACATAATCCAGCAACTGTAGTCTTACTGTAACACACAAAGTCTGGCTGTCAGCACCTCCTCCCTATGATCAAAAGTTGAGCGACCAAGCTCAGTACACAGTGACGTCTTAGCCTTCTTAAGTTTCTTATCTAGATCAGATGTTATGACATCACCTACCAAGGAGTTAAAATGACCTATTTGTAACATTTATGCGCCTGCAACACTTCAAATAATAGTATCATTTTAATTTAATGACAGTAGCATCTCATTTATATCCACAAAGGCTCAATTTTGCATTTAGCACATCATGATGCCATCATGTTGCCTAGCAACCACCTAACAATGGGTTAAAATCCCAGATCAAACAATACTGTAGCAGTGGCACATACTAGTATATAAAATGTCTATACTGGTAACTAACAAATTGTAAGTAACAACCATATGCAAAGTGTGGAATTTGTGTCAAATATGAATAAAAAGCACAATGTAACTATTTGCTATTCACAAGCTGCCACCCCAGCCCCCCCTCTGGACACTCCTCTGCACGTCAAAGGTCAAACCTCCAGCAACACTTGCAGTATGAAGAGCAACTTTGTTACTTCAGCCTATACCCTTTGTCAGTGATGACGGGAACAGGCTGCTGAAATATGCTGGCAGAACCAGAAAGTTGCTCTTCATGCTTCAAATGTTGCTGGACCATCAGCCTCTTCACATGTTTGCCCTTCACCGTGCACCTTGAAAGTAGGCGAAGTTACGACCTGTTTCCAAAACTTTTGCGAATTTCTCTCCTTTTTTTTTTTTGTCTTTTTTCAAACTTATATTAAAATATTGGGTATAATTCTTCACAGAAAATATAGTTCTGCTTTTTGTTTACATGTTAAACAGCATCACAAATCTTTTGGAAACATGTTTCTTGAACGAAAAAGTCTCTAAAGCATTACTTGGGATATGAGCTCACTTTTCTCCATGTTAGCTTTGTGCAAAATGAAATCATTTCTAAAGGACGTTGCAAACTGTTTGACAAGTAGGCAGCCAAACATCCCTGACAAAGAACTGCAAACAAATCCCTGAATCATTCTCACCGCTGTTGACGGGAAGTCCCACTTGAGAATGACGTCTGCGTTGACATTGGAGGAGCTGCAGGTAAGCTCGAACTGCTCTCCTGTCCTCAAGATGACTTTGTCTTTCTGGGACAGCGTGATCACTGGGCGTAACTCTGGCACTGAATCAAGGGATTCAAAAAGCAACTGTAGCAAACTGCTGTATTTGTGAGTTCATCTAAACCAGCATCATATCATTTTTTTCACCTGTGCATTGTCACACAGACACTTCTAACAGCACGATATATATGAGCCTGAAATCATTCTGCTGCACTGCAATAACTCTGGACTGGTATGATCTGAAATCATGAATCCCAAACGGCGGCTTTTCATCTGACCTGAAACAAAAAATGTGGTGGTTTTGTGCTAAAATGTAATAAAAATAAGTAAATTGCTTATTTAAACGCCATAATAAAATACCCCAATGCGGTTTGTACTGTGCAGCTTTATACTGACGTGAGCAGCATGACCAAATGCAGACACTTGTCCCCATGTAGGCAGGACGATTAATTTCCAGCATTAAATGCCTGCAGACGCCGCTTCGGTTGCTGTGTTTGTGCTGGACTAATTCTATTTAACCCAAACACAGCCTTCATGCTCTGTTACAGAGCTTTGTTCACTGGGGAAATCAAATCCCTCGGCTCCTCCCTTCCTCAACATACTTCTCGCTTTCTCCCTCTTCCCATCATTCAAAAGGACACCATGCCGTACTGCCCCTCAGCTGGTCCGCATAAAGAGTGCTGATGTAATGCAGAGGACAGAAGCACAAACTTAAATTGTATCTATGATCGATTTTATTTCATTAAGATGCACGTAGCTCGTAAAAATGTAATATCTCTTTGTGGCTAAAAAAGAAAGTGAACAGAAGGCTTTTGGACTGTCTATTATTAGCCATGCTAGCTGCTCTGCATTTGCCAGTGTTGGTCCGCTATCATGTTCCAGTCTTAACCAAGACTGGATGGATTTCCCATAGGATGAATGCATATTGCATCTGCTCATGCTTTGGCTTTTTACGAAGCTACAATTTCGCTTATTGGTGATATTGAGCAAAATGTCAATAGCTGCCAAAGTCTAGGCAGCTACGAATTTCATAAATTAAAATCCTTCATTTTGCATCAAACCAAATTCCTGCAGAACTAATGACATGCCATTATGCTTTTAGAGGCATCAGTGAAAGCAAATGCTGTGGTTTTAACTTCCAATTACTAATTACGGGTAAAGTATGGACGTTTTTCCACTTCACCATCGCCTCGCCTGCTAGTGACTTTGCAGTTTTCCCTTTTCCTAATTCAAACAGTTCCTCTAACGATGCTTCTGTGCTCTCAGCAGCTGCTCAGATGGATGTTTTTGTATTTCAGGTATGAAGAGAAATATGAATGTGGCAGTAAACCCATTGTTTTCTTCCTCCACATTTAGCTTCATTAACACCCATGAAACAACTTAAACATGGTGTTCATTTAGTCACGCTGCAAAAATCAAGCTCCGATCACAATCCGGATAGATTAGGTGATAACAACAACATCTGAGTGCCAGCCCACATCAGCTGATGGCTCAGCTGGTACTCTTCCATACATCAGGCAGCTGCTGGACATCTTCCAGCTGCTCTGAATCCCACTTCCTTCCTCAGTCCTCTTGTTCAAGCTGTGTCTGACTTAATTAGGCTCCTGCCTGTTGTCACTGATGCCTGCTCTGTTCTGTAACAAGGCCTTATATTTTCGATATATGCACACTGAAGGGAATATATCACCAGTAATTAATTACTCTGGACAAAAGTGACTAATCTCTCATTAACATGAATGGTAATTTCAGGAAACACGAATAATACATATCGCTTTTTGACTTTTACTTACCGAGTCGTACTTCCAGATTGTATTTACTTGACATCACTTTGACTCCGTGAAGAAGTCCCACACATACGTAGCAGCCATCGTATTCCTTCTGAATGTTGTTGATGGTGATGCCTTCCTGAAGGTCACTCTTATAACTCATACCAGAGGGCAGAGGTCGTCCATCACAGGTCTCCAAACCCAGGTGGGTGACCTCGGGGTCAGTAACAAGGCAGGGAATGGTGCAGCTATCGCCTTCTCGCACCAGTTTGATGTTTATCATGATGTGCAGGAAAGCATTGTAGGGGTCTAGGGAGATGACAGACAGGTAAAGATTTGGATTAATGTTGTGAAGACAAACATCCAAATGCCCCCC
>NW_005187588.1:735418-741423 GCF_000239375.1 Pundamilia nyererei
GCTGATAGCCTGACGAAAGCCACGTTGCCCTCCTGCACCTCTCCATCCAGCTTGCGAGACTTGTCCCTGTACCACCTTAACCTGGGCGGGGCGCCAGACGTTGTGGCATTGTCATAGCAGCGCAGCTCTAGCTTCCCCTTCTTGGGAACTACGATGTGAGGCCCACCGGGGGAGATGAGTGGCTCTGACCACACTGGTAGAGAGGAAGAGCATTAAGGATGATGGATGTTGGACCTGCTGCTAATTTTGAATGGGTTCAGCTTGGATAAAAATCCACACCAGAAGGGAAAGAAATGCTGCTGCTTTCTGGTGTATTAATATAATAATAATATAATTAAATACAACCTCTGAAGAAAAAAAAACCCAGTGAAGACATAGCGGAGATGTTGTTCTTAATCGAAACATTTTTTCAACATATAGCCTCATTTAAAACTGCTTTCATTGCTTTTGGTACAGATTCAGCAATGCACTGGAAGCGTTCCTCAGAGATTCTGGTCCATGTTGAAATGATAGCATCACAGATTTGTCAGCTACACATGCATGGTATAAATTTGCTGTTCCACCAAATCCCAAAGGTGCTCTATTGGATTGCTATCTGGTGACTATGGAGGCCATTTAAGTAGTGAACAGTGAACAGTTTGAGATTGCTTTAGCTTTATAGGAGCAGCAATTAGAAGACGGGTGCACTGCTGTCATAACTATTGATACAAGGCGGGATGGATGTATGCATTCATGCTGTTTTATGTAAAATTCTGCAATCTGAATTTTGCTGCAGACATTTATACTGATCGGACCCAACAACATTTTACCAATCTTCTAATGTCAAGTTTAATTAGCCTGTGGATTGTAGCCACAGTTTCCTGTTCTTAGCTGACAGCAATGGCACCCAGTGTGGTCTTCTGCTGTAGTCCCTCTGCTTCAAGGTTTAATATCTTATGCAATCGGAGACGATCTTCTGCATACAAGAGTTCTAACAAACAGTTATGTGACTTACTGTTCCCTTAGCTCAAAGCAGTCTGGCCATTCTCATCTGACCTCTGGCATCAACAAGGCATTCGCAGAGAAAATTCCAGTAGATCAGCAGTTTCTGAAACACTCAGACCAGACCGCCTGGCACCAACAACCACGCCAGGTCCAAATCACTTACACCGCTGTCCTTCCCCATTCTCATACTCTGTTTCAAATTAAGTAGATTGTCTCAATCGCTGCTACACGGCAAAATGCAGTGAGCTGCTGCCAAGTGATTACTTAATTAGGTATCTGCATTAACAAGCAGGTGAGCAGGTGTACAGATTAAAGCTGATGTAGATTTTATTTTTCTGATTATTCCATTCGTAGCTTGGTTTCTAAAGGGTCAGAAAATTGTGAAAATAGCTACCAGGAATCAGAAATCCTGAAGTACATGTTGTAACAAAAAACAGCATTTTCTGTTTGTTGTGTTAGCAGACTGCCACTCCAGAGATCTAAAAATACTACCACATGAGACTAAAAAGCAAACAATTCCTCATAGCTGAAATGCTGTAAGAAAGCATGTATCCTGGCTTGACTAGGACTGAAAATATCAAAATAATTGCTGTTATTTTTCTGTTGATTGATCGTTTAAGATCAGAGTGCCCAGTGTGGTGGTTAAACAGGATGGCATGATTGACAGAGACTCCCTGAAGAGAGAGTGCTATCTAACCAGGACAGCTCAATTGGAGAATCAATAATTATGAGTTATACAGCCGCTGAGTAATCATGCATCAAGGTCCCTAAACCTATTCCCTTAAGATGAGTAAACCCAGCTGACATTTTAGTTTAAGCTCCACCAGTCAACTCCCTCTTTCCCCATCTCTCCCCCCCCCCCACTACACACACTTTCTTTCTCTCCTTTTCTCCCACTTAGATTTGCACATGATAAGAGCCATCTCAAAAACAGGATTTTCATGTGACTGTTGTGCCTCCAGGCTCAAGCAGAGCTCAGAAAGCAAAAAGGAGAAAGATGTGAATCCCCCCTCCCTTCCAAAATATCCACATCTGTGTTTGCGCGGGGTGTGAGGGCATGTTTTTAATGCTGCATCTCTCAGAATATGAGTTTGGCAACCAGTGATTTGAACTATTTGAACAAGCGAACGGTTTCAGTAGTAAAAACAAAAAAAAAACAAAAAACAAAACAAAACCCGAGGCAGTTATGTGACTAAACACGAAGCTTTGATCCTAACATCCAGAGCTGTTAGATGTCAAGATGCTGCGGGTGCTTTGTGGTAGAAGATGCGTATCTTTTTTTCCCTTCTTCTTCTTCTTCTCTTTCTTCTTCTTTGTTTCTTTTGCTGTTCTGGTAGGATGCTCAACCTTATCCTCTTCGTTTGGGTAGAATAAATAATTAATTCTCTTCAAACAAAACACTCAGGCACACACAGGGACACACAAACACACACAAACACACACACACTTGTTGCCCGCCAAAGGTATTTCCAGCGCACCACTAAACAGTTATGCATACAAATGATTTGTAGACTTAAGCTGGCGGGTTGGCAAGAGCTTTACATTTACCTTTAGCACTAAATGACTGACTTGAAACAATCCGGAAAAACAGTAAACGGACAGGAGGTTGCGCTAAACATGCGCAAAGATACACGCTGTTTTTCCTCGGCTGTTTACGTCTATACTCTAAGATAAAGGCAAAAAAAGACTCTTTAATGGTGACAGCAGCACATGTCGCACAGGTGGGAGACGGAATAAGACCCGAAGAAGCACTGACTCTAAAACAATGCACGAACAAAGTACAGAAATAAATAATTTGAATTATTACCATAGGGTGAAAAGCATTAAGGATGCCGTCATAGAAATTCCACCACCATAACAGCAATAAAACGTAAGAATATCTGAAACTACCCACTCAAAGAGTTGGGAGAAAAAAAACACAACAAAGCAATAAAGTCAACACTGAGAAAAAAAGAAGATATCCACACGCCGCGCTGAAATAACATCGCAAGTGGTTTTCTTACCGGTTAGTGGCAGCAAAATAAAATACGAGGCACAAAGAGCCCAGCGGAACCTCATTGTCGGGTGATTTTCAAGTCTTTCACTCCACTCCATGCGTTTCAAGCGCAGACAAAACCATCCTGTGTCTAAAACAACGAGACCTCGTCCAGCGTGATAACGCGGCACAGGTTCCTCCAACGTAATGAGCGCACGGACACAATGATCCAGCAGCCTGGCTCCCCCTGATGGATTTCATTGGAGCTTAAAGACACAGTGCATCGCCTCTCTCCCTCCCCCCTGCTCTGGATCATTGCCACTCCTTTCTGTCCCGCATTGGTTGGAGTCTGGCCAAGGTGATGAGTCTGTTATTACTGGAAAAAAAGCAAAAACATAAAAATCATCTTCACTCAGTCGTTTGGAAGAATAAGTAAATTTTCCATCAATAAAAGTCCTGGTGGCGCAGGGATACAGAGGATCAACTGTTCTGTTAAATAACGTGATTCTTTTTTATATTACAGACATTGTAATAAAGTATTATTATGGCGGCAGCCTGTCCTCACACTTCGACTGGGCCAGCGTGTCCTGTTGTGATGACAGCTCTCGCTTGGCAGGAGTTTCCCCGCAGGAGCTCTTTCAGTTTGTGATGCACTTCATAGTGTCACATTTCCCAACTCTAATCAGCATTATGGCGGTTTCACTTTTCCCAGATTTAATCAACTCTATAGCCCAGAAAGAGCCAATAAACAATCTTAATTTGGCAATGTGCAAGGTCAGGCAAACGTTTTTAACCAGAATATGACGGAGGTTGACATGGTCACTTTTCCACATTAGATCTTTAGATGCCAGTAGGAACACAGACACAGGTCTGAGTTAATGGGCGCTGTAATTATACACACTGTTTACCACCAACATCATTAGAAATAACTGATCTTTTAATGCTCGAGAACAGCAGGAATGATTACAGCAAGCATGAATTGCTTGAAGGCTCGTGTGGTCTCCTGACTATTCTAACACAGATTTATAAAATGTGACCTTATTCTTAGAAAATCTCTTTAAGTTTGTAGACATCATCAAGTGCATTGACTTCGTTTTGTTATAATCTGAGATTTGCACGATGCACCTTAAAATGTGCCTTTCTTGTGCAGAAGAAGTCTTATTGACAGATGTTCAAGTCATGGTCGTGGTTTTTGGATTTTGGCGCAGTTTATGCTCCTGTTCTTACTCCCCGTTAAGCCTCGCTTCTAGTCGCTTCCTCTCTTACTTTCTCTGTGTGCCTTTTGTAGTTTTGCTGCCTATCTTTGTCTTTTCCCCCACTTTCACACTTTCAAGCACAATTATTGGGTTTTATTGCTTCCACCTGAACAGTTTGTTCTGTGTGCGCTTTTTTGGGGGGGGGGGGAATGAAATTTGAGCTTTTCCTGGAATCGTGTGGTCTTCATTTTGGGTTTCATTTTAAAAAAAACAACGTGTAAACACAAGCCCCCAGACCCCAAAAGCGTCATCTAAAACAGTGAAAGTCCTGGAAATCTTGCTCCTCACATCTGGACATTAAGTGTATCTACGCTCATCATAAATAAATGTGAGTTTTTTGCGAGAACAAAGCCTAAAAGGCTAAATGAGGCTCATTTTATTCAATGGTATCACAAAACATTTAGCAGGGAATGCTGAAAAGAAATTTGCCCTTCTAATTTGTTTTTAGGGCCTCCTGGTGGCTGAGAGACCATAAATAGGTGTTTAATTAGTTTTATGCCTTTCGGCTAGCTCTGCGTGTTTAAGTGTGTGTGGTTATGTGTTGGTTTCACGTGCCTCTTGAATCAATAGATAGATACTTTATTGATCCCACAAGGGAAATTATTGAATATTATGTTTTTTTCTGTATGTGTGCGTTTTTCTTGGTGCTCAAGAGTAATATTTGAGAAGACACTGGGATTGTTTGTGTTAAATTCTTACACACATGATTATCTCTAACCTCACTGCATCTCCCTGCAGCTGTTTGTGCCTTTTATAGCACATGATGGCGGGATGAGGCTAAACAAACTGGAACAGAGGCATAACATTGCTTTTTATAGACTTTTTAAAGAAATGATTTATCTGTTTGTGTTATATGTTTCTGGAAAATGCGACTAGTGATGGTGGTATCAATTGAATATTATTAAGGCAGAAAAATCACTGTAGGGCAAATCCATTTGGTTGCGCAGCCTTTCCTGACATGTATGAAGAAGGGCCAGAGCAGAAGACCAGCAGCAGTCATACATTTGTTGTGTCAGATGGGGTTAGGGGGTAGTTCAAATCTGGGACGATGAATGATCAGTCTGAGACCTGCAGCCTGTGGGGAGTGGGGATGGAGTGGGAGAATGGGAATGGGCAGTAGACCAGCAGCAGTCGGAAATGGATGCATTTGGTTATCTATAGTCCTGCTAATTCTAGGCTCTGTTAGAAGCTAAGCTATCCAACTGTTGGCCGGAACTTTTGATTCATTGACGAGAAACTGGAAACTGAAATCCCCTGAAATGCTGACAAAACCTTTGTTTTCGAGACGACTCCATCCAGCTGGCAGTGACGACCTTCGGTTTAAATGTTCTCCACCTGTGGACAAACACAAACCTCAAGGTGCTGGTGTACAATCCACCTGTTCACCTGCCCATAGTCCAGCTGCTCATGTGCTCTGTGAAGATGTCACTGTGTGCCTGTGTGTGCGTCCATCAGGATCATCCATATGTCTACTATCCACTGTGTTCACATGTTATTTGAGCAGTTTATATGCCTTTCCCTATTTCATTATTCATTATTGAGGTGAGCATCTATAGCAGATCTGGGCTGACTCACTGTGACTTGGCGTGTATGTGTGTGTGTGTTGTGAGTGTGTATAGCCCTACAGCATGACTCACTCACTGCTTTTAGACAGATGAGGACAGCGGTCTCATTGAGGGCAGCCCAGGTTTTATACAAGAAAAATAGCCACTTAGATTAGATTACGTGATACATTCTTCTCTCTCCTCCTTCTTTCTCTTTCACCTTTCCCCCTGCCTCTCTCTCGCTCT
>NW_005187588.1:741897-756399 GCF_000239375.1 Pundamilia nyererei
ACACACACACACACACACACACACACACACACACACACACACACACACACACACACACACATTTAAGCCCAAAGAATACCTCATCATTTCTCCTTCTGATGATGGACTAAAAGCTCAGTATAATCTTTTTTTCCAATGCAATCCAACACTCTTCTCTGTCTGCTGACTGGGCATTATAAACCTGATATCTGTGTCCATTTTGTTTTTACCCCCTCTGTGTGGTTGTTAAGTGTCCATCCATGGTTCAATTGTGGTGTTTTGTATATCAATTATGACCACTGAACAGATCAGACAAAAAGCTAAGTAAAAAAATAATCAAAAAGACACATTTAAGAGTATTTAAAAAACACTTTTAAGAAGAAAACACTGTCTTAGATTTATTTTCATATAACTGATTGGATACACTGATGTATTTTACAGTTTAGAGGATTTTCCTTGGTTATGACATTGAGTAAACACTATAACTATGAATAGGTAGCATCATGTTTTTAAAAAAGCATTTTGGTGGTGAATTAAGCCTTTGTTAAACTTTGTCCATCTAAATAAGTTTTGTCTTCAGAGGATGTTCACGAGGATGTTTGTGTACCCTGAATTTTATGGTCACCATATATTTGTCTGCACAGCCACTGCACTAAAATTACACACGAGTTCTCCATGCAGAGAGTAGCACAAGGCCAGGATTATACTCACTTGTTTTTGTTTTACTGCTTTCTAGTTCACATGGAGACAGCTTGGAGGAAGCATGCTCAGTGGGTGCCCTTGTAGTTAAGTGGCTGCATAAAGAAATGTGCACTGAAACACTCGTGGACCTTTTTGTACTCACTGAGACAGAAAACATGCTGCTGGGGTAATGTGAAGAACCACTTGTCCTTGGTGTGTGCAGCTGTCAGAGAGCATCTCTGCACGGCAGTACAACCCTTAAATCCTTGAATGCAATTGATATCATAGCCATATCTGTTGTGTGTGTGGAAAAATAGGAGAGGTTGTGTATTGGTCTGGACTATATACGAAGTCAGTCACTCCCAGTTTTCTGCACATACATCGTGTCTTTAATTAATGTTTGAATTTTTAGTCTGTGCATTTGTTCATTATATAGTGACTAAAATCAAAGCAATCTTTCTGTATGCATTGTGGTGCTGTGGTTCAGGAGATAGAGGTAGGCATCTACCAATCAGAAAATTGGTGGTTTGATCCCTGGTTCCTCCTTGGCCTTGGACAAGATAGTGAACTCCAAAGTGCCCACAATCCATCCATTGCAGTGCAACTTTATGCTCTGTTTGTTAGAAAGCACTAATGAATGTGGCTTGTAGTAAAAAGCACTTTGACTGCTAAGTTTGAGTAGCAAAGTTCTGTATCATTCCATCAGTGCACAGTGCACTGGTGGACAACCGTACTCTGTCTCAAAGACAGATAATGACAACATTCTAAACAACAATTAGTGCCAAATATCTTCCAAATAAATACTGGAACAATCACTAGAACTGCAGCATAGACTTCTTAGTCTTGCCTCTCTGTGCAAAATGGGTTCAACAACATAAACAACTGTAGGATACTGTGAGTCTGTGATTTGAACTGGGGGAACAAATCGTGGCAGGATCAGCCTGATGTTATTTGTATCCCACTGTAACTTTACTGTATAAAGACCTAACATCTCCAAAATGTCAGGAGTAGTTAGTCATTACAACAAGTTTTGTGAACTAAAAACCAAGAGCCCAGCGCGTGCTCCCGATGCAGGGAAAAGCAATTATGCAGGGGAGACCTACCTCGGCACTTGTGCAGGTGAAAGCAAAGGGCAGATATGCTTCACCATATTTTCTAGTCTTTGGCTTAGAATGAAGTTGGTTTGGAAACATATTCAGCTACACTGTTACAAAAAACATCTTAAAAAAACGGTAATATTCCAGCAGCTGGGGCGCCAAAATACTATCGTAAAATAACAGAAAATAACTTCCTCATAAAAATACGGTTATTTCCAGTAATGAGAATAGAGTTTGTTGCGCTAATTTTACATGGGATCTTGCCTTTTCCAAGTGATTTTAAACATTAAAATATACAGTAAGATACTTTGACATTACTATATTTTGGAACAGTGTATGCTTCATCTCCTGCTTTGCATTTGTGTGCTAGCAGTGTCCAAGCGTTTTTTTTTTTTAGGTTTATACTACTGTATTTATGTGCCACAGTCTGGATGCATTGTTGAAGCCCATTTGAAGTGTCAGGATGCTTGATTAATTTTAGAATATTTTTGGTATGATTACGTATGTCGAGAATTATATTTGTATTTGGTGTGTTTGGCTCCTTGTTTATAAGCTGATGATAGCTTTTCGGGAGTGCAATTTCATATTTTATGTATTACCACACTAGTATTTGCATTTTAATTGATTTGTAAATAAGCTGAAACCTACAATATAGAAAGATCACACATCCCCCTATCAGCAAGCACTTTGGACTGAGTCAAGCTTTCTGTTTCCTTGTTTCTAGTGTTTGTGCTAAGTTAAGCTAACTGCCTGCTGTCTGGAGCTTCATATTTAACAGACACACATGAAACTGACAGAGATCTTTTCATCTTTTTCCAATAGATGAAAAACCCTAAAATGTCGAACTGTTGTTTGAAACAACAGCAGAGAAAACACAAGTTTTATATTCTGAATTTTCACATTAAAACAGTTTAAAACAATCTCAGATCTTTTATTTTGCAAGGCCTTGGCTTGAATGAAATGTCCGTAATTAAAGAACAGATGGATCTTTGTATTGCAAAACAAAGAAGGAGAAAATGCCATGTTAAGCTGGCATTGCATCATACTGTTGATATAACCATTTGTTTGATCCAAAGAGATGATGTGGATTGAAAATGTGCCAGGGTGCATATCAGGGGAAGCTAATATCAGCGTGTGTAATTACTGATAGCCCAACGATCGCCCTCTGCTTGGATAAACCCGATTAGGATCGACTAGGCTGTAAGCCTCTCTAATCCACCGTAAGGAGAGAGGGATGGATGCAGGGAGGGAGGAAACTCAGAGAGAAACAGGGTGGCACATAGGGTGAAGGGGAGAAAGGGAAATAAAGATAAACAAGGTGCAAGAGGATGAAAAGCAGACAGGAACAAGACAGAGAGAAAGGAGAGAGAAGGCAGAGGAAAAAACAGGCGAAGAGAAGCTGCACAGTGTGTCAAAGCAGATCACTGCCCGCAGGAAAAACAGGCAACAACACAGCAAACTGAACTCCCTCCAAACCGCTTTTATCTCCTTCCACTGTGGTTTTGACCTTTGCCATTGCGTCCGAGAGTTCAACCACATTTTATTTTAAATCACGTTCCTGCTCTGTTTGCAAAAATTTTTTTTGTCTTTAATTTTCATTATATTCTGCAGATCTCTGTGCATGGTTGCTGTATGCACAGACTGTAGGTAGAAGCTGAAATGCAAAGTGTCTAAGTGCTGACTCCTCCTCCTCTGGCTGCATAATAAAGTCCAGTTTGTAAGTTTATCGGGTCACAGGGGCAGCTACTTAAGCAGAAAAACACAGAGACCCATGCCCGGTTACCAGAATAAGTTTGTAAGTCTGTAAGAAAAAAAGGCCCAGGTCTTTGATGGCACCTGTAAATGCTGAAGCAGGGTTTACCTTGAGAGTGGCAAGGTGAGAATTAAGTTGGTGGTATGTGATTAACACTGTCTATCAGCAAGATTACACAAAAACCACTAAGCTAAAGTTAATGAACAGATGGACAGGTGGGAATGGCAGAGGAGCAGACTGTTAGATCTGTATCCTTTCTCTCAACAAACAGGACCCTGGCACTGAACCTCGGGGAAGATGTGCTTTTCTAGTTTAAAAGCTGCTTTGTTGTCTTTTCGTCTCAAAAGATGCTTTGCAAGACTTTATCTAATTACGGTCATCTCAGTTAAGTAAATTTGACTTGAAATAGCTCTTGAGTAAATGGAAGGGAAAAGAGAAAAGGGAGAAAAGAGCGTGAAAAGTAGGTGGGGGTATAAAGGAAACAAAGGGAGGGAATGTGATCAGAAAACACAGAGGAGTAACAGACTGGAAGAGAGACGCGTGAGAGGGAGAGAGAGTGAATGAAATAAATGCAATTTCCATGATCAGTTTAAGTTTGAGACCATTAGTCCCTGTACGTGTGTGTGTGTGTGTTTGTGTGGTGTGTGTGTGAATACACCGTAAACTTGGGGGAGCCACACAAAAGCCCACACATATGATGTGATACAGTAGATTCCCGTGATATGAACCCCTGTGTGGTTCTCACATACGGTATGGGGGAAAAAAATCAATATAATCACAACTATAGTGTTACCATCCCATTTTTCACTCTCCCTGTGAGAGAGAGCACGCACTACATAAAAATTAATTTCATTTCAGCCTCAGATAAACCAGTGAGTGTCAGAACTCAGGCCACGCCTCTGTGTAATTTCCACTGTAAAAACTGAGGGAGAGTGAGAGAATCCACAGATTTCCTTGTCCTTTACTGACAAAGCTAAAGTGGCTCCACTTAACTGGTCAGAGGCCATAAATGCATTAAGAGTTTTCTTTGCATTAGCAGGCAACTTCTTGTGCAAACAACCACAACAGCAATCATGAGAAGTCATTTTGCTGCTGATGAGTCTGCAGCTGCTTCTTGAGGTTATAAACTTATAAAAGCTCTTTGAGAGAGGCAAAGTTTAAGTCTTTATTCCTTTTCTAAGGCAGGAGCTGATGTGGAGGTATGTTTCTAGTGACATTTGTTTGTCGGCAAGATTACACGAAAACCACCCAGCTGAACTTCATGAAACCTGGTGGAGAAGTGGATAGCGACCAGAGAAATACCTCAATAAATTTTGTTGTGAATCTGGTTTACTTTTGTTAAAATTACAATATATTACATTGGCTTTGGTGAATAGCTCTTGTGTTTTTAGAACCTCTGGCTTACACATAACATTGTTTAACATCATTTATTTATTGCTTATAATTTGCATTAGTAACAACTTACTTGCTATAAACCAAAAAATACAGAATATAGATAAAATAGTCCAAAACTAAGAAATAATAACGTTAAAATTGTGCTTTATTGAAGTAGTCTGCATAAGGAAATGTACTTAGTTGCTTCTACTGCTGTTCCAGAGATGGCTTAGCTGTAAAACTAGCATTGTCCTTGGAAAAGCTGCAATTTTGCCCTCACAACTTCTTTGTGTTTTAGTTTTTTATGATTACCTTGTCCAGTGAAGTTTCACTTCTATCAAAGCCAGCTAGAGGCAGGGAAATGCATGAACAACTTACTGTCCAGAATAGTCTTTGAAATACTTTGGTATAGCTGCTATCTTTATTCATTTTTGCAGCATATCAAAGTAGTATAAGCTGAACATTCAGCCTTGCTGAATGTCTGAATGGGAGCAAACTCCTGCAGTGAGATTCTACAGTCTTGCAGAAACATTTCCAAAAGAGTGGAGGCTGTTCTACAAATGGAAGAGTGCTCATCTTCACAAAGAATATCTACATGTCCATGCACTTTTGTAAAATATATTCAGGGGTGCTTACCTGGCTTTTTGTAGGTAAAAGGTATCCTTAGAAGTGTATAACTTTGATATTGGAGCCTGAGATAGTGTTAATCACAGTTGTTTCATTGCTGGCTTTATTTATAATAAAACTGTGTAATACATTAGTTGGCTTATATATTCAAATCTTCAAAATAATAAAGGTCTAAACATATTTCAGTGGAAGCCAGTACCACCTTTACCTCTGGCTACACATTTTTCCATGGATAGACAGAAGCCAACAGATTATGAGAAACATCAAAACATTTCGAAGGACTGAATAGTTCAGCTGAAAACACATTACACTATATTAAGTGTGGCATCCCATGATATACTAAAAACAAAAGTAGATTTATTTATGTCAATTTACCAGGCGGTAATGCAAACAAATGGGAGGCTGAAGCGTCTACATGGCCTTTTACATGAGGTACAGTGTGTGCCCCAGGCCACTGGCTGTACTGCCTTCAGACTAGACACAACTTTCTTAAACAGATCAGGCACTTTGATCATTTACAGCATAAGTGCAGGGGGGAGCTAATTTAATGAACGATGAAAGCACCATGGTAAGACGTGACACTGAGCCTTCGTGCAGGACAAGGAGCTTGAAACTCGCTCAGCTAAATGGAGTACATAGTGTTTTTTTTAAATCATCTGGACATGTGCTTATCCTGCTCTGCTATGCTTTGCATGTGGTGAGGCCCTGAGGGGCTTCATTTTCCCCAATGCTTGTGGAGATAGGAATATGAGAAAATTTGCTACCAGGGTTTCAATCAATAACAACACTTATACTTTCTTTAATAAGATGAAAAATGTAAAGCACATTGCACAAGTCTTATGCCAACCCAAGTTTTGTAAATGTTTGCTTCCAAGGTGCCAGACTTTCTTCTTATTCTTTAAAGTGGTGTTGTTCAATATTTTTGTTCACCACTGCGCTTTCCGGGGGGGTTTCTGTGGACATTGCCTGCTTTTTCACCAATATTCAGTCCAGTCTTTGTGTCTGACCTTTATCAGGTAAATGTGTTGTCAACACATAACGAAATCTTCACAGAGAAGCTAAGATCAGATAATAAGCCGTATGCTTTGGCACTTTGGTAACTTGAAGCCTGTCAAAAACCACAAAATTTGTTCCCATTTATGAAGCGCAAGTATGTAAGTTCAATAAGGAAGATTAGTATTGACTCATCTGTCTGCTTTCCTACGTGGTTGGCTGTCAGTCTATTCTTTACATCACTTCCATTTTCCCACGCTGTAAAACTCAATGCTGACATCATTGCTTTAGTCCAGTCATCTTTCTACCAATCAGCCTCCACTCTATGTACTTTACATCGCACTGGGCATCTTTCATTCTTCCTTGCAGACTCCTTCATGCAACCCACCTCCTCCCCAATTCCGCCTCATGCAAACCACTCATCCAAGCCTCCATCTTATCTTCACCACCACGAGAGTCTAGACTGCGGAGCGAAAAACTTGACATAACTCAGGATATGTGCAGGGTATCCATTAAAACCATTTGAGGAAACTGGAATAAAACAGTAAAAAAATAATAAGTGGAATAAGTGGCAGGCCTAAAAAACTCTCTACAGCAGATGAACAGTATCCGAACGCCATGTCCTTAAGAACTAGAAGAAAATCTCACAAAGAACAGACCCAGGAGCTAAGAGTTGCATCTGGCCTCTTCAGAAATGTTCTCAGTGGAAGGGCGGATAGCAAGAAGCCTTTCTTAGTGAATGAAGGGAAGAGAAACAGGGACAAAAGGCTGGGGTATACCAGATTACATGAGAACTGGACTGAAAATTAGTGGCAACAGATCTTTTGGAGTGATGAATCCAAATTTGAAAATTTTGATTGGAATTCTCACTATGTACAGAGGAGGTCAGGAGAGAGCGTACAGCAGTGAGTCTCTAGGGCCAACTATAAAACATGATGGAGGCTCTGTCTGTCTGACTGGCATCGGCTTCATTTCTCATAATAACGATGCTCCCAAGTACAGTTCCAACGCAGTAACAGTATACCTGGATTCAAAAACACAGAAGGATCATGATCAGTCATGGATTGGCCTCCCCAGAACCCAAACCTCGGAGAACAGAATAAAAAGGCAGCCAACATCAGCAGAAGAGCTTTAAATGCCCTTCGGGTTGTACTGAGTAATAAAGTTTATCATAGCAAAGTTTCACTTTCTCCTAAAAGAAAAGCAGAGCTGGAAAAGAGATTGAAGAAGCACTTTTGGTCATACATTTGGTGGTTACTTTGAAAAATAATCGAACTAATTGTCACAGCACAAAATAACGTTTTATTGAATTCTCCTGAAAGTTAAACCGCCATCATTCCTGTTACTGAATTTTAGATTTTCTTTCACTGTTCACGTATTTTAAAAAAAAGCGACATAAAAAAAGGAGCCTTTATTCTGCCCGCTGGGGGCGCTGTGTTTTCTCCTATCACTCTTGACATTAGCGGGGTGCCACCAATCTCTTCCGGGTTCACTCCGACTCGCAAAGGTTGGAAATGAACCTATGAAGACATAATTTATGTACATAACCACGTTTCCCCGATAAAGGGAGAAGTTGTACTGTTATTTTTGGACCTGTGAGCTTTATTGAAGCTTGTAGCTGTTGAAGCCGCTGCTGGTTTAGCTCTCCGTGTAAGTTGAACATGTCTGCGGAGGAAGCGGACAAAACAGCCACCACTGATGCCAGCGCCGGAGACGAGGAGGAGGAATGGCTGTATGGAGGTAAAAACAACCACCTGACGTCCGCAGAAACGGTTCCTTCGAACCGACAGAGACGTGGAACACGATCTCTCTCGCTATGTTCCTAATTAACTGCTAACCAACAGATATCACTGTGCGCTATCCCGTTAATCATGAGCGTTAGCCTGGAAGCTAAGCTAGCAGCGGGTTTTTGGTCGGCCTGTTGTGGCTGCACCGCTCGAGTCAAATCATTTGAGTGTTACTCTGGCTTGTTATAACGTTTTAACTGGACTATGAAGTGGCGTATGTATTTTCTGCAGCTCACCTTGTTAGTTTTAAAACAAAACTTTAGTTAAATATATATTAGATAACGATAAATGAACTCAGTTGCTTTTAATTTCTATTCCAGATGAGTCGGAGAGCAAAGACGAGGATGAGGAAGCCAAGCTGAACGCTGCTGTCAGGTAACTATAATTCAATCTTAGCCTGGATTTAAAACAAAAACCCTCTGTGTGTAACACATTTCAGGGTCAACGAGCGTTGGCAAAGTAACTAGCAAAGGTAATATAGTTCAGTACAGCTATCACTTCTCACGAACTCTAGGAGTATTTAAATTTTTAATAATTTTTAGATTTATTGAGGTGGATTTCAGCTGATGCTGTATCCCTGGGGAGGGACAAAAGGCACTATTAATAGACACTCAGAGGTCACTTTATTAGCTGCACCTTGCAAGTAACTGGGTTGGACCGCCTTTTGCTGTCAGAACTGCTTTAGTTCTTTGTGGCATAGATTCAGCAAAGTGATGGATGATTTCATCTGAGATTTTGGTCCATGTTGACTTCATGACATCACACAGTTGTTACTGATGAATCGCTGTACATCCATGAGAATCTGATGAGATATAGGTAGGCTGTATCCTACCTGAGAACCTCAGGTAGGATATGGTGTTTAAATAATGCTCAGTTGGTGTTATGGGAGCCAAACTAAAAATATCTCCCACTCCATTACATCACCAACAATGCTAAGTGGCAGCTACAAGGCAGGATTTGTCAATGCTGTCATGATATTCGTGCCTACCATCTGAATGTTGCAGCAGAAACCAATTCTTTGGTTGGTTATTTGGCTATATGATCTACTGCTGCTGTCCTCAGCTTGAATCAACCTGACCATTTACCTTTGACCTTTGGCATTGAGAGAACTGGATAGTTTTTCTTTCTTTATTTTCCCAAGTCCATTCTCTGTAAACCCTAGAAATGGTTGTATGGAAAAATCCCAGTGGATTTCTGAAATCAGCCATGTCATGCTCCCAAACTAAAATCACATGCTAGATGCATTTACTGCTATGTGATTGGCTGATTAGATTGCTTTACATCTAGTATGTTAGAATATTATTGAAAAGAGAAAATTATGAGGATGTTGTTTGTCAGTCGTTAAAGCTACACATCATCTCTTCATTTATACTCTGCTACATGTGCTGCAGATGCTGATGGCACTATTGCTGCTGTCATAGATTCATTGATCCTACAGGGGGAAACTCTGTTACAGCAGCAGCACAAAGAATAAAATTAGTGTAATTTAATCTAATCTTGTTTAGTAAAGGTACCTCTGGCTCATAGTGAATGCTTTATAATGACACCATTATTAAATTATACCCAGCCTTAGACAGATTTATCGAACATATCTGTGACAGGCCAAAAATAATTTTGGCTTACTGCTATATCATCACTTGGGCTCCACCTAACATACAGACATCTTACAGTTACATTATGTGCTTAAATTTGAATAACAAAAGTGGTTAAACATATTAAAAAAAACCAAAACAAAAAAGGCAGCAGATCACATGAGTATGTGTACATATCTAGTTTAATTAAAAGCTACTAAGGGAGACTTAAAAACAAACTAATAGTCTTTTGAAACAATTTTCTCCTATTTTTTTTTTCTTTTTTACATACAGATAGATAATAGGACAAAATGTAACACCTTGAACTCTACAGTGAGGTCATGCTGTGGCAGCTTTGTTTTAAGTGACATTTTGGTGGCATGTTTTGTTTTTCTAATACTTGTTTTCTTTAAGATAAGGGTCACTGCAAGTAAATATAGTGTATAGTATAGTGATAATAAGTTATCCTTTGATTAAAAATTTCTTCCTTATTAGAATGGCCTCTGTTAGGATGCCAGTACTCTGATGACTGAATAGTTTAAAGAGTATGAAAATGATGTAAATCAGGTGTTGTGGCCTTCACAGTCACCAGATCTCCACCCAGGTGAAAAACTTTGTGAGATTTTGGACCCAGAAACTTTGGACTGAGAATAAATTTTATATTTGGTCTGTTGTGTCTAATGTTTTTTTTTCAGTGCCCCTGCTGATGCTTCAACAGATGATGCTGCTGCGCACGCTACAGGAAATGGAGTTGCCTCTGAGGTGTGTAGCTTACACTGTTTTTATTACAAACTTATTTCCAACTCAATGAATGTTTCTTGTGTTGTTTTTACTTCTGGATTTTCAGGCCACAGGTGAGGCTGCAGGCGAGGATGTGGAGAGCGACAGCGACAGCGATGATGACGACGATGATGTCCGTGTCACGATTGGAGACATAAAAACCGGAGCGCCACAGTACACGTACGTTTGAGGCAAATTGTGTTGTTGTACATATTTTTACAGTTTGTGGCTGGTTTATATAAAAGCTGCTGGGTGAGGTTTCTGATTCGGAGATGGCTCATCACCTTGCTTGTACCTTCCTTGTGATGTAGAGTGGTGGTGTCAGCATCGTGCTCTGTGGGGTGCTTCTCAGGAGCAGGAAAACTATTTAGAATTTAACAAATAAATATTTCAAAAAGAACCTCGAAGCAAACCTCACAACGCAGCAACTTTAGATTAGACTATCAGTGCCACAGTAAATGTAAGGAAACTACGAACGTGGAGTCGCTTCAGGAAAATTCTGACTGTCCTTGAGTCTCTGAAATAAACAGAGATCCCAATTGAACATTTGTGAAGAGATCTGTAAGCTCCTCCTGAGAGGATCTGCCAGGAAGAATCTCAAATGTCATAATGACTTGATATGGGATCCTAATGAGTGAGTCAACACTAGCTGTTTGTACTACAAGCTTCTTAATGCTTTGACATGACAGAGTTAATGGACTTTTTGATCCACTTATAAAACAGGATGCTTCAGTGAACACATAAGTTCAAGTGAGCTATCAACAGCTAAATAAATCAATTTGCTGAAAAACTGAAAGGGTAATGTGAATATGGTAATTGTAATTTGAAGTTTATGTTGGGATGTTTCATTCAGAGTCTTAATACTGTTGTTTTCCTCCCAGAACTTATGGAGCCCCACCTGTCAACCTCAACATCAAATCAACAGGCTCCAGACCTTATGGACAAGGTGTCGTTCTCTACTGGCTTAATCTCTTTTTTCCTGAATAAAAACATACAATAAAGACAGTTTGCCTGTTTCATTACTGTAATGTCATCTTGTAACTTGTTGTATTGTTTGTTTTCAGTTTCCGCAAAACTGAAGGGAGTGGATCTCGATGCACCTGGAAACATTAACGGTGTTCCAGTGCTAGAGGTGGACATGGAGTCTTTTGAAGAGAAACCATGGAGGAAACCAGGTGCGTGTGTGCTTGTGTCTGTGTCTTTGCTTTTATAGAAAAAATATTTAAAAGCCAGAGGCTGCCTCCAAAAGTGAGTAAATAAGCATTTTATATCATATGGAGAAAAAATAAATGTCTTACAGATTTCATTTTTACTACCGATCTCTCTCTTTTTAAATGCTTTTTATTGTGTTAGAAATCAAACACACAATTTTTATTTTATTTTATTTTTTTTACTCTAGTGTTCCCCCTTCCCAAAAAATCTTCTATAGTAGAACAGCTCCAGCTAAACTGACCGAAAGAAAACATTGAGTCTACGAGATCTAGGTAGAAGAATTAAAACTTGCAAGATTTCCGCAGGTGAATCTATGAAAAGATTGTAAACAGTAGCCTGCTGTGGTGTTTGTCTTTGGAGCCATCATCTTTCCACTTTCTGTAGCTGTACGACTCATGGTTGCCTACCCTGTTGGTCTTCCAAGTATTGCCAGCCTTAACAAAACGCTACATGGTGGAGGCACTCTTGCTTTGTGGTCATTAACACCCTCTAATCAGAGCCTAAAATGACTAGCGTGGTTGTGCATTAGTCCTATGCACAGCTCTGCAGACCATTGTCTACATTTTGTATCTGCTTAATGTCACTGTCTGTGACAAGCAGAAGTCACTGCTCCTTTTATCTTTTGCATCAAGTCTGTTGTAGAGATTTTCTTAATATTTTAGACACCACAGTGTGCAAGTTGCAGGATGTTTGCTGTTTAGTACACAAATATGACCATGTGTCTCTAATTCCATTCCATAGTCCATAATTGTTAGTCAACAGAAATATGGTATTAATTTTTTAAACTGGTTGCTATTCCTTCCTTTTTGAAAATTGCAAGGTTGACATCGTGGATCCAGTCTTAGCCAAATCTGTAAATCCATATTTGCTCCTCAGTAAAAAAAGAAGAAAAGAAAATCAGAGCACATCTGATTTTTTTTTTTACAGAATTTCATAAAATGTGCATTTTTTTTTTTTACTATGTAGGAGCCGATCTGTCAGACTACTTCAACTATGGCTTCAATGAAGACACATGGAAGGCTTACTGTGAAAAACAGAAGAGGCTGCGTATGGGCCTGGAGGTCTCTACAGTTGGCTCAGTGACAAGCAAGATCACTGTAAGATATCACTGCACCACTGCTGGCTCTGTCTTTGTTTGTTTTTGTACTTCAGCTCCTGCTTCCACCAACCCTCAGTTTCTTTTTGAGCATTTTATTTGACTTTATACAACGTGTAAATGCCTAAACGTTAGCAGATCTAACGGCTAAATGTTTCATAGCTGTTCCATACAGGTCACAGGGCTACGTAACTTAAAGGGGAAAGCTGTCTGACCTCACTACATGTTTTAGCTTTTGTCTTCAGTTAACCACCAACACAGAGCATGTGGTAATGTGGCTAAATGAGTAAAGGCTTGCATTTTTAGGAGGCAGGTTCTACAGGGTGTTCACACAGGAAGCGATTAGCAATGTGGTAGCAACCAGAGTCAGTGACATGCTTTGATGTCAGTTGACCTACAGGGGAAAGAACAAAGACATTTATGTCATGTTATTTTTGTATCTAGGTATTTTCCTGGAAATCTACCAGCATCTGAATTTTAATTGTAAAAAATATAGCCAATGTGTTTCCAAAAACATGCAGCTACACAGTGACTTCAAAACCACGATGACAAATTTAGAATTTCGTGTACTGCTGCATGACCATTGCTTGACCGTATCTACTTTAAAATCAGCACCCTTGTTCTCCTTCAGAAGATGCATGAATTTTTTTGTGTGGCTCTTTTCCAGGTTCAGCAGGGCAGAACTGGTAATGAAAAAGACATACCCAGTTTGCCAGTTCACACCTCAAAGCCAGACTTCACATCTCCTGTCAGCTTGTATAAGTCTGCTGTCAGTCAGGTCACCAGGTAAGACTCCTGCCTCTACATTCACATGTTTAATATTTGGTAGAGAAACACACTTACAGTTTTTCAGTAGAGGTTAAGCGCACAGTGAAATACATAATCCAGTTATGGGGCTAGGGAGGGTTGGATGAAGATGCTTATAAACAACCACATACAGTTAACTGGCCATCTTTAACGGAAGGACGAGGAGTAAATTGTTGATGGTTTTGGTACAAGAAAGTTAAAATTTCATCAGTTTATTGTGTTAACAGTTTTTAAATCCAACATTCGCAGGCACCATCTTGGGTCATAAGGAGACACAAACACACTGGGCCACTTCCAGAATAATCACCAGTGTGCCTGTGGTTAAAATGAGGCGCCTTCCCATGGTTTTTATTATGTGTGTTACTCTCATTACCCCTGTCCTTTGTCTCAAAATGGTAGGATCTCTCCCCCTCAATGGACTGGCCCGCCTCCTCAGGACATGTCTTATTATACGTAAGTGGGCATGGCCTTGTCCCTCCGAGGTTAAGGAGGCCTGATGGGAAATGCATAGATGTTTAAGGAATGGGCTTCTCTGGGTGCTTTTGAAGCCTCAAAGACAGCTTGATTTTCATTCTTGTTTCTTTCTGTTTGTGTAGTTGACTTGCATGTGTCTTTGTAGCTTTACAGCTTAAGCAAAAGAGAAGAAATACTAACAGCAGGCCAGTTAACTATGTGAGGTTCTCATATCATATTAAAAAAGTTATTAGTTTCATTAATAATGATATTTATTTTAGTTGTATTGTAA
>NW_005187588.1:757003-758617 GCF_000239375.1 Pundamilia nyererei
TGTTGTAATGCTCTAAAAGTCCTACATCACTTCTTGGCAAATTCAAATTTACTTATAATTTAACGTAAAAATTAAATTAATAGTGTTTATCGATAAATTTAGGAAGAAAGTGTGAGTATTTATGGTAAGTAGCCTTTATCTCAGTGTTGTTGTTGTTGCCATAGTTAATGAGTACTGTCGTTATGTATGCTGGTAAAACAGCATAAATAACCATACGTACCCCTGGTTTACTAAATTACCAGACAGAAACTGACACTTTTTGGTGAATTTGGCTTGTAGTTTATTTGCTCATTATTTTTGACTGTAGTACATTTGAAAGTAGCTGGAGCCCATTTTCTTTGGATCCTGCTCGGTACCTTAATGTACATTTTTTTTTAATTGTCCCTTTTTTCTTTTTTTCTTTTTTTTTCTTTTTTTTTTTTAGGAAATCGAGCGGCACAATCGATGTGATTGGTGGACAGTTGGCAACTATCAGCAGAGTTGAGGGTCGTCGCCGACATAATCTAGAGGGCAACAATATTCAGGTACAAGCAAAAACAGAAACTCGCAAGAAAAACCGCCAGTTATAGTTTGTTTATGCGTCTTTCACAGTGAACATAAGGCCTGATTTAGATTTCTGTGGGGAGTCTTTTTGTAGCTTATGATGTAACCTACATAAGTGGCCAGCATTGTTGTTGGCATTTATGCTCGTGCTGGTTTGTTAATTATCTTGTGGTCGCCCCCCAGTGTTTTATATGCACACCCAGCCGATAGAAACAAATAAAATGCTTGGACTTTTTTTCCTTCATGGATTCCCACTCTTTGTTGTGGGCTTTTGTTTTGTTTTTCATTTTTAGAGGCAAACATTTTTTCTTCTTTGTATGTTCCCTCACATCCATTAGGATAGTTTCAGCAATCTCCCTCCAGGAATTTGCTGACATTTGTGAGTCCTTCTATGAATCGTATTCCTTATACTGAGCAGTGATTGTTATTCTCTCACTGATGAACTCAAAAACAGCAGGGAAAAAGTAACTGGAAATGCAAAGGGGAGGAATCGACAGTACTGACAGTAGTTCGGCACTTTGTCCACCTGACATGTTTCTAGTGAGGTGCACACTGGGTTACGCCTCAGGATTTTAGAAGGCTTTGTGGTTACACAGTATGGCAAACTCAACTTCTGATAGCATCAGTCAGCTGTTTTTAGTATGTCGACAGACATTAAAACTGTGTGATGTTTGCTCTCTCTGTGTTCCTCCTCACCTCTCTGTTGTTGTGCAGGTGATCTCTGAGCACTCGACATCAGAGGCTGAACCTGCTCCTGCTAAGATTCCCACATTCTTCCCTCCCGGACCACTTCCTCCAAACATTCCCCCACCGCCATTTCTCCCTCCGCCACCAAACGTCAGTACTGCACCTCCACTCATCCCCCCACCCAGTAAGTTCAGTTTACCGTTTATCGTTATTATCATTATTATCATTATGCAATATTTTCAGCATGTTTACTCTCTTCACTCCTTCTGCTTATTTGTAGGGTTGCCCATTACTGTCCCTCCTCCTAGTTTTCCTCCACCAACTAGTGGGCCTCCTCCTTCTATCATCCCCACTATGGACAGGTAATGCGTCTGTACACACATA
>NW_005187588.1:760141-761801 GCF_000239375.1 Pundamilia nyererei
GTCACATAGTTAACGCTGATGAAAGTTGCTCTCTGTTTTATTTATTGGGCTTAGTTTAACTCCTGTGAATACTATAAATGGATACTTTATGTAAATATTCATGCATTTCTGCAGACAACAAATTTTGATTCTGGAGGTTCTGTGGTTTCCTGTTCAGGGCAATCATATATGAGCAGGCAAAAAAGGGATTGCATTAAATAAACTCTATTGCAATTTTTTATTTTTAGAACTAATGAATAATATCTGTATCCTTAAACACTGATCACTGGGAGGAACAGGAAGTATTAGTCCTGATACACACCAACTAAACCAGAAGCCCTAAAATATTGGCTGTTATTGCGTAGACAACACACACAGGGTTCCAAGATGATTGGACTTTTAATCACGTAGCGTTGGTGTTCTAGAGCTAAGCTTATGCTGTGAAATGAAATGTAAACATGTGAGTTAAACAGAAATATTTTAGCTTTTACGAATTTTCAGTTGTTCCATATGAAAGTAGAGTTTAAACTAAAAGCAGTAGCAGCTCACGAAGTGTTAGTTTTATCGAGATCTGTCCTTCTAAAACGTTGAGATTCAGTGTTTTTAAACAATTAAAAAGTCAGCTGTAAACTGAAGTCACAGTTTACAGCAACAACAATCCCCCCAAGAATTTTCAGACAATTTGCTGACGTCATTAAAAATGTCATATGTGTGATATGAGGATCGAAATATCAGAGGAACAAAATTGCTCAACTGACAAACCCTGAAAATATGAAAGTTTTTAATACTTTATTTTCTTTCCACCTCTCCGCCCTGTCTAACCCACGGTTCCTCTCTTCGTTCTCCTTTGTCTTTGCCCTCTCTTCTCTATTTCTCTTCTTCTCACCTTTCATCTGTATTGATCTCAACATTTTTTTTGTCCGTGTCTCTTTTTCACCTCCTCTTCCTTCCCATCTCCTTACACCTGCCCTTCTCTTCCGATCATTTTTTCTCTCTCCTGTCCTCTTCACCTTTCATTAGCAGCAGTAGCAGGAGGAGGCACGACAGCGAGGAGGGGGACAGCCACAGACGGCACAAACACAAGAAGAGCAAGAGGAGCAAGGAGGGCAAAGAGGCCAGCGAGGAGATCAGCGCAGACCAAGAGAATCAGGAAGCCATGGAGTAGCGATGACCACTTCCCATCTTTCATCCCTTCATTTGTCTCCATGCTGACCAGAAAGGGAGAAAATGAACGAGAGACCAAGAAAACCAGAAAGTGGCTGAGTGACAGATGGACCTGTCACTCTCCTCTCCATCAGTCTCCATTCTCCTCCACCCTGCTGTCATTCACCCTCACCATCACTTCAGAATAAATGGAGCAAAGGAGGAGGTGAAGGAGGAATGGTCATTCTCCTAACCCATCTTTTCCATCTGATCAGGCAAAACATCATTTGGTCTTTAACCACCTCATTTTTCTCTCTGCCCCTTCTTTCAGAGCACTGCTGTAAATTAGGCTCAAAGATTTCACTGTATAGTCGCTATGATCAGCAGAATTTGCTCTTCTTCTGTTGTTTGTATGTTGTCCATTTGTTCTTGTCCCCAATGAAGACTTCCTTAGAAAGCTGTCAGTTAAGTTCAATTAAACACTTTTTGATAAGATGTCTTTTTGTGACTTTCTTGGAATAAATACTTGTCTACTGTT
>NW_005187588.1:775510-784031 GCF_000239375.1 Pundamilia nyererei
ATGTTGAACCTGGAACAACATTAATTATGATGATGTGGGAACAATGCTGACACGAGGAAATCAGATCGTCCGTTTATTACCAGGCCTCTGAGGAACTTCAAGACATGTTGAGGAGGTCATTTAGCCATTTAAATCAGCTGTGTTAGATCAAGGACACCAACCCTTGAGATGTGGTGTAGAATAATATATGTACAGAGTTTTACACCAGAAAGCCTTCAAATATTAAAATCCCCTCATTATATATCAATTTAAGACTGGGCTTGTCAGTTAAGTTGGAAGCATCTTGTGTCCAGGAGCTAAAATATTGAATGAAAACATTGTGTTCTTTTTGTCTTTCCAAGCATTTTCCGCATCTTAAAATGACTCTTCAAAATGTGACATTTTTTTTCTGAATTTACTTTTAAGCTGTTGGGTTGCAAACCTCTCTACTTTGATCTTATCTCACATTGTCTCTGAAGTCTTCTGGTTTGTTGCAAACCTAAGACAAAAGCTTTCTGCTGGTAACCATTTCAAACAAGCCATACTTGTTTGTCCATTTTCTAATTATACCCATATGAACTTTAACATTTGGTATGCTAAGGCCTGTAGCTCTTGGGTTTTTTGCATTTTCTCTGACCCTTAACTGAATTTGCCAGGATATCCACTGCTTTTTTGTGAATAATCTTGTTTTTTGTAGAATACTTAAAATTGTTTGGAAATGAATAACCCTTCCTAGATCGATGTGCATCAACAGTTGCATCTCTAAGATCATTGCTGATGTCTTTCCTCTTTGGTGTTTTTGTCCTGAATGCTGCAAACTGCTAAAGGTTTGTGCTTTTATAGAGTCTGTATTTGGATGAAGGAGTCACATTTTTTTTCTTTAATTTGTCATTTGTTATGGGTCCAATTAGAGATTGACTAATTGACTACCCTATGAGTTCTGACAACAATAAACTTCCCTGTTTTCAGTTACCTTAGAGTCAGTTGAATGCAAATAGAGGGTGTTACAGATACCCGAGTAACACTTGCAATAGTCCTAATTTTACTAACATAAAAGGATAAATTTGTGATCTCATGTATCCATGAGTATCAGTGACTAATCGGGGAAGATTATCTCAGTGAATAAAGAAAACATCAAATGCACTTTATTACAGCCCACACAATGCTCCCTGTTGCATGTGATTGGATCGATATTCCTCAAAGAGGTCAAAGTCTTTCTTCGATCATCCCCTGCTATTTGCCTTTGCTGCAAAGGTTAACAGCACAAGTGAATAAATCCTGCATCCAGAGAAATCTGTGAGGCTGTGAAGTCAAAATAGAGCTTGGAGGCAAACAAGGAGGCAGTAACAAAAGAAGAAGGAGGAAATCTTGAAAAGCACAAAGGAGACATTTAAAAGATGAAGTGTGTTGTTCTGTTGCTGAGTCTGCTCTCGGTGGGACGCTCAGCTCCTGTGAGCAGCTGTGACACTCTGATAAACCCAATAACTGTCAACACGGATGAGGTAAGTTGCTTTGGAGCAAACTTGTCCTGATATTGGCTCTTGGAGGGAGAAAATTTAGAAAAAAAAACAATCCATTGTCAGAATTACAATACAATTAAAGACTTCATATTGAAATTTAGGGGTAGTGAAGTCCTGGGATTGCATCCAGCACCTGGCTGGTTGGTCTGTGTGGAGTTTGCATGTTCTCAACGTGTTTACACGGGCGCTCTCGAAGTACTCCGGCTTCCTCCCACAGTCTAAAGACATGCAGTGCTGATTGTAAATTGGCTGTAGGTGTACATGTGGGTATAAACGGTTGTCTCTCTATATTAGCCCTGCGACAAACTGTTCACCTTTCCAGGGTTTACCCCACCTTTTGTGATGTGACTGCTGGGATGCTATTCACAATAGAACACAGAAAACACATAAAATGTTTAAAGTGAATAAATGTCCTATTTAAAGAAACATATTGGCTCATTTCAAATTTTCTGGCAGAAACATCTCAAAAAAGTTGGGACGAGCTCCTGTTTACCACTCTGCAGCATCCCCCTTTCATTTAACAACAGTTTGTAGACATCAAAATGTTTCCAACTGGTGAAAGCTCTGGACTGCAGGCAGACCTTTATTCTGAAATAGTTCCACAGTTCCATCTTTGTGTCTCTCAAACTCTACCTAAGATGCTCTTTTTATACCCAATCAATTTAAACAAGTTTTTTGATGTTTTTTGATGTTTTGTTCTGAATAAAATATAGGGTTTTGTATTTTAAACATACTTAATTCAACTTGTGCCTGTGTGCTCCAGATATTGGGAAAATGGATGTATGTTGGGGGAAGCTCTGACCTCCCTGGAAGCCGTTCCCTGGCCTTCCTGCTGACCAGCGCCTGGGTGAATGTTACTACAACTGCCAACAGTAACGTCCTCAATATCCTGCAGACTCAGAGAATGTAAATGCTCCCTTAAGCAATTTTAACACAATAGCTGAAGTCATTTATACATATTTATTTTCTATGTTTATTTTGATATCTCTGGAGCTCTGATGCTTTTATTTTCTTCCTCACAGAAATGGTGACTGTTCGAGCATGACGTATGATGTGGTCTTTGAAGACAGCACAATGTTAATCAGTGAGTAAAGAATGGCCACGGAGGTTTTACATGCAGAGGAAACCTGCAATCACGTAGTTTCTTGTGATTTTCAATCTCACGAAACTGTTTGTTTTTTTTGTTTGTTTTATACAGAGGAGCCTTTTTACCTAAAGGAGGTCTACCTGCCAACTGGCTGCTCTGACTGTATACTTGCTCATGAAGAAGTCATCTCTGGGAATGATACTTTTACCAGCCTTCTTCTATTCAGTAAGAAACACACATCCCACTATACCATGTGTGAATCCAGAACTCTTTTTTCTTCTTACTATTGTTTTTTGAAGCATGAAAATCTGTAGAAAAACCTTTAGCTACCCCCCCCCCCTTTTTTTTTTGCTCTTTATTTCCAGGCAGGAAAATGAGTGTCTCTCCTGACGTTGTGGAGACGTTAAAGAAAGAAGCAGAATGTCTCCGGATGTCATCACCCATTATGATGGACCCAAACAACGGTGAGAGTTTCAGCACATTTCTCAACAAACTGTGTCACTATTATGTCATAAAAGTTGTTTGTTTGTTTTTTTATTTGTATTCTTTGCATACACAGAAATCTGCCCTGACAACCTCCCGCCCTCAGAGGGGCTCAGTATCCTCAACAGCTTATTAGAAAACAAGATGGCACATCGAGTTGCGAGAGTCCTGGATGTTCTTTTTGATGTGTTTGTGAACTGGTAGTTTAGCACTTTTAATCTCTGCTAAATGTCCCTTTAAATCTGAGAGATTGGCCAGTTTTTTTCACATCTGTAAAACATATTTAGACCAAGTTATACGTGTTGGAACACAAAGCAGAAAACAAACTATGTGAAAACAACCATTAAAGGTGAGGAAATTATGAAATTTTGTCTGTTTTAATAGTTCATTATTTTTTTGTTTTCCTTTTCTTTCCCTGTTCACATGTTATTTTGGTTTTATTTATTTATTTTTGCTTGTTTTTATTTTTGGTCTCTCTTTTAGTTGCTGACAGTTCATCATATGAAACCTAAGGTTTGCTATGATGAACAAAACCTTGAAAACCATGTCACTTGACACTTGGATTAAAAACGATCTGTAGGAAGTCTGTAACATCAATGTACCTCTTAGTGAATCCAGAATACAATATTGCAGTCCACAGTAAGTGGTTTTAAAATCAAAGTCTTTAATTAGAAAGTGAGACAATTTTTCTGCCTGACGTGTATTAATGAGCATATATGGAGAAATGTATTAATTTCTAGTGACCATTTTTACTCCGTGCCAGCAAAATACCAAAGATCATCTTACTCTATGGGTCATCCAGTCTGAAATAACGTAGACATCCCCTTGCTAAGAGAAGTTAAGGACATGATTTTTGTGAATTAGTATTATCAAGTTGCTCTAAAACCCCCTCGGAAAACCTTTGGTCAATCCAGAATGCTGTAGCAATTTGCTTTCTTTTAAATTCAGAATCAAATTTAAAATCCGCCTTCTCATATCTTTAAGACCTCACAGTTCCTTGTGAGAGCACTTCACTTTCAGACTGCAGGCTTACTTGTGGTTCCCAGAGTTCCTAGAATGCAAAGCAGGCCCCTCTTCTGTGGAAAAAATTCCCAGTTTGGATTTGAGGGACAGACACTCTCTCTACTTTTAAGATTAGTCTTAAAATTTGTATTTTGGATAAAGCTTATAGTTAGGGCTGGATCACATGACCCTGAACCCTCCATTATGCTGCAGTAGGCAGTGATAGGTAGTAGTTCTTCTTGGATCTGGATCTTTCTCCTTGCCTTTGACCTGTCACACTCTGCTGTTTGCTTTTCCCCCCTCACACCTAACTGTTCGCAGCACATGACTATTACCTGATGAGCATGTTTCTGCTGGAAGTAAGGGTCTTTACCTTTCAATATAAAGCGCCTTTAGTTAATTGTTGCTGTGAATTGGCACTATATTAAAAAAACTGAATTACCAGGAAAGCATTTTAGTTCAATTCAATAGAAATAGTGTAAGGGAGGTGGCTAGTGTCATTATGGATTGCTGGCACAATACTTCAGCATTTTTTCACTACTTAGGTCAGATGCAGTTTTTCTGTCATCTTCCTTTCCTCAGATTACGACACAAAAATAGACGAATACATCACCTAAACTGCGCTGAGCCTCATAACTAGAGAACACACTTCAAAGTCTGAACCCATCAGCAGATGAGCCAAGATGATTCATGTTGCTGTCGCTGTTCTCAGCCTTATCCCTCTTGGGTGCTCAGCTCCTGTGACAAGCTGTGAGAATTGTAGCGGTAGACTACTGTTCCCATAAGGCTGTGTGTGGGGGGAGCTTCCGGGGTTACGAGAAAAGTTGGAAAACATCACCCGAACACGCTGCGGTGTCCAGTGTCATCATTTATACGTGGTGTCAGAAGTGCGAACGGCGGTCTCCGCAGTTTTTTTTGTTTTTTTTTCCGAGTACAGTACGGTGCAGTTAACTTTGAGAGAAGTTTTCGCATCGGTGACCCAAACAAGACCGGAATGCAGGTGAAGCGCGGCCACGGCTGTGACCGGCGCTAGCAACAGGGCGCGTGCGCGCACGAGCCTCACATGTTAGAGGGAGGAGACGAGGTCGGAAAGCTTGGATTCTGAACGCGAGGAAGCCAGGGATCCACGAGTCACGATGGCGACCACGGTACAAATAACACCCCCAGAAACATTTGACTTTTCTCATCCTGCCGAATGGCCAAAGTGGATCAGAAGGTTCGAAAGATTTCACATTGCAACCGCTCTTGATAACAAATCAGACGAGTATCAAGTTAACGCACTCCTGTATGCTATGGGAGATGCTGCTGATGATGTTTTGGCAGTTTTACCACTGTGCGATGCAGATAAAAAGAAATATGCTACTGTCAAAGAGGCATTTGACAAACATTATGTAGGAATTAAAACACAACATAATTTTTGAAAGAGCACAGTTTAACTCCAGACGGCAACAGGATGGGGAAAGTACAGAGTCGTTCATCACCGCTGTGCACAAACTTGCAGAAAACTGTGCATTTGGAGCACTCAAAGACGAACTCATAAGGGAGCTGCTGCAAATGGACTCAGAGTTGACTCTTGCTAAAGCCATTGAGAAAGTTAGGCAGAGCGAAACGGTAAAGAAACAGCAATTAATACTTCACAGCATCGCGGCAGTGGAGAAAACACTGAACATGGACACAATACGGACAAATACAACACGTGGGAAAACGCAGACGTGGCAGAAGAAAGAACAAAAGCCAATCAAGCAAAGTGGAAAGGAATGTGGTCGCAAGAACAAACACTCATGGACAGAATGTCCAGCCAAAGAGGTACAGTGTCAAAAATGTCAGAAAAAAGGGCACTTTGCTGCGGTCTGTCGCAGTAGTGAAGCTACAGCGCTACGCAAAGTGACAGAAAATCAGAAAGATGGAGACAGCGAGGATTGTGTGTTCTTGGGTGAAGTAGAGACTGGGAGGTCACAGCCCTGGGTGCAAAAGGTCAAGTTAAATGGGGAAAATGTATATTTTAAACTTGACACAGGGGCGGATGTTACATTTATTCCAGAGGGTTTGTACAGTCCAGACAGGGATGGTAAGCTGCAGAGACCCAGAAAGAAGTTACTAGGGCCGGGCAGTAACCCACTCAATGTTAAAGGCCGCTTCGAGGCACAGCTAGCAGTGAAAGGGCGCAGTGTTTCTCAAGACATCTACCTTGTGTCAGGTCTAGTACAGCCACTGCTAAGCAGGCCAGCGTGTGAGGCTCTGGGTTTTGTGTACAGAGTAAGCACAGTAACGGAATCGGTGACAGATTTCAGGGCAGCATACCCAGACGTTTTTAAAGATTTCGGCGTGCTGAGGGAGCCTTATCACATTGAGATAGAGCAAGGAGCTGTACCAATAGCCCTATCTGCCCCAAGACGCGTTCCTCTTCCCCTCAGAGATGCAGTGAGAAATGAGCTGCACAGAATGGAAGAAATGGGTGTTATCTCCAAAGTCACTGAGCCTACAGAGTGGTGTTCTGGCATGGTAGTGGTCCCCAGACCAGCACGAAAGCCCCCCAGAATATGTGTGGACCTCACACCCCTGAACACAGTAGTCAAAAGAGAAAGACACATCCTCCCAGCAGTAGATCAAACACTAGCGATGATGAAAGATGCTAAAGTGTTCACAAAGCTCGACGCCTGGTCTGGATTCTGGCAAATTCCACTCACGCCAGAGTCAAGGCCACTCACTACCTTCATCACGCCTTTTGGAAGGTTTCAGTTCAACCGCCTTCCTTTTGGCATTGCATCGGCGCCGGAACATTTCCAAAGGCGAATGTTACAGATGCTGGAAGATTTTGAAGGGGTGATTTGTCACGCCAATGATGTGCTTGTATATGGCAGAGACAGGCAGGAGCACGACCAGAGGTTGCACTGTGTGCTCCAAATGTTTCAGAAGGAGGGTCTCGCTCTGAATGAGAAGTGTGAGTTTGCTAAAAGTCAAATAATCTTTGTGGGACGCAAAGTGTCAGCATAAGGCATTGAGGCTGATCACAACAAGATAACAGCAATCCAGCAGCTGCCGCAGCCTCAGAGTGTGGAAGATGTGCGCCGTCTCATGGGCATGGCCAACTATCTTGCCAAGTTTATGCCACAACTAGCCACAATCATCACACCATTAAAGGAACTGCTAAAAGACAGAAACGAGTGGATATGGGCGGAGCCACAGGAAACAGCATTTAGGAGACTAAAAGGGATATTAAGCTCTCCAGAAGTGCTCACTCAGTACTCCAACTCAGCAGATACACGAGTCGCTGCAGATGCATCGCCATACAGTATCGGGGCTGTTCTCACTCAGAAACAGTCTGACAACTCCTGGCGACCGGTCACATATATCTCAAGAGGTCTCACAGACACAGAGAAACGCTACGCGCAGATAGAAAAGGAGGCGCTCGCTGTAACGTGGGCGTGTGAACGACTGTCATCTTACCTCATGGGCTTACAGTTCACTCTAATCACAGATCACAAACCCCTGGTCCCTCTTCTGAGCACAAGAGGCCTGGACGACCTGCCTCCACGCATCCTGAGATTCCGCCTCAGGCTGCTGCGCTTTACTTTCACCATTGTCCATGTTCCAGGGAAGAACCTCGTCACTGCTGATGCTCTCTCACGAGCACCGCTGGCAGGGCCTCCTTCTGCTGGGGATCCCCAGCTGGAAAAAGAGGTGGAGGTTTTCGTGGACGGTGTAGTTTCCCATCCCCCAGCAACAGATAAAAGGCTGGAGGAGATTAAGTTGGCGCAGGAAATGGATGACCTGTGTAGAAGGGTGGTGAATCAATGTGCGACAGGCTGGCCAGAAAAAGGTAAAGTAGATCCAGAGTTAAAGGGGTACTGGGAATACAGAATGGACTTCAATCTAGTCCATGGTCTTCTCATGAAAGGGGAGAGCTTGTGATACCACCTCAAATGAGAGCGGAGGTTTTGTCACGTTTGCATGAAGGCCACCAGGGCGTTTCAAAATGCAGGGCCAGAGCAAAAGAGTCGGTGTGGTGGCCGGGCATCTGAACCCAAATACGTCAAATGGTAGACAGGTGCGAAACATGTCAAAAACATAGGTTACAGTGCCGTGAACCAATGCTGGCAATTCCTGTTCCCGACCGCCCGTGGCAAAAAGTCGGAATGGATCTGTTCAAAGAAACACTTCCTGCTGATTATTGATTTTTTCTCAAGGTACATTGAGATAGCTGAACTGAGACACACAACTGCAGAGGTCACTATTAATGCTGTAAAAGAAGCCTTTGCAAGACATGGTGTTGCCGAGACTGTGGTATCGGATAACGGGCCGCAATTTTCATCAGAACAGTTGAAGCACTTTGCCAAAGAGTACCAGTTCACACATGAAACGAGCAGCCCCAGGTACCCCCAAGCCAACGGGGAGGCAGAACGCGCTGTTCGTACTATTAAAGACTTGTGGAAAAAGGACTGTGACTACA
>NW_005187588.1:784501-804568 GCF_000239375.1 Pundamilia nyererei
CTTTGGGGTCCTTAGGGACTAGTAAAGCGCTATATAAATACAGGCCATTTACCATTTACCATGACCTACAGGCTTTTCGCAAAACATGCGTGAGCAGGCAAAACACTACAGCCGCAGACATAGAGTCAGACCGTTTCTGGAACTATCGTCAGGACAGAAAGTGTGGATTACCACTGAAGGAACTACCGGAGCAGTAGTTGGTCCTGCCAGTGCTCCCAGATCATATGTGGTAGAGACAGACAGGGGTTTTCTGAGGAGAAATAGGAGCCACCTCAGACCAACAGGGACTATTACCAGATCTGGTCGAGTGGTGAGACCTCCTGAAAGACTGGATGTGTAATTCTCTGAAGTTATCCATTCATGCCCTATTCAAACATGGGTTAAGCTGTTAGAGATGTTTACAATAATGTGTTTTGTTTAAATGTAAGTGAACAAATGAGGGATGTGTATAATTTTCACGTTTCATGATGCTCCCCATTTCTGTTCTAGTGAGCTGTTTGAGTCGTTATGAAGTATGTCTTTAGCTAAAAGGAGCAGGTGTAGCGGTAGACTACTGTTCCCATAAGGCTGTGTGGGGGGGGGAGCTTCCGGGGTTACGAGAAAAGTTGGAAAACATCACCCGAACACGCTGCGTCCAGTGTCATCATTTATACGAGAATCTAATCCAGCCTCGTGAAATCCACAGAAATCAAGTCAGACTCTCTCTTACATCACTTCTTTAAAAAAAAATATTCAAAATGAAATGTTTGTTATCTTATATACCTAATACCATCTGTTTCAACTGCTGGGCAAATGGATAATACTTGCAGAGAGCACAAGCATACCTGGATCCAAAATGCTGGTACAGATGCTTAGGGAAAATACCTGGGAAAACATCACCGCTGCCAATGAAGCCAATACATTTAACACTTTCCAAATTCAAAAAAGGTAATGAACAGGATCATGTTTCGCCTGAACTGACACCGTTTTCAAATAATAATGTGAAAATCTCTCTAATTTTATCTTCTAAAAGGATGGGCATGTGCTTAACATTGAAAACCAACATAACTTTGGTTAACAACACTCTCACTCTGGGTGAGTATTACTGAGGGAACAAACATTTGGATGATCGGATTTAGACTTTGTGCCGAGCGTTGCCACAACACTTTCAGTATATATCGATTGGTGTGTATTTGCACATGTCCACAGTGCACACTTACCAAATTTCTGCTGTCCTGCTGAATACTGGCTTCCCTGACTGCCTTGTTATCTACTCAAATAACACCATCGGAAGAACCACAGTCAGAGCTCTTCAGCTCCTGAGTAAAAACAATGACACAGCTAAATACTGTAATGTTGAAGTACTCAGTAATTTTTCTTATGGTCCAACTTCATGCATTTAATTTATGAAAGCTGAAAGAGATGCTGGTGACTAATTTCCAAATTACAACAACATTAACAACATTAAAACAATGATTAACAGTCGTTTCCACTTTTCCAGGCCATTAAATAAATAACTGAAGGTTCCAAATACTGCCGTCAGGATGAGGACATCCAAATAACAGTAAAAGGCAAAATTTTAAACTCACTGAGAAAAGAAAAAAAAATGTATCAAGATGTACATTGCTGTGAGAAAGTTGGGTTGGAATTGCTTTTTCCCCACCGGACCTGTGCCCGCCTTTTTCTCTTAACAAAGTAAAACCATAATTTAAAAACGGCATTTTGTATTTGCATTTTGTAATTATGTTTCTTTGATTAATATTCAGATGCGGTCGATGATCTGAAACGTTTAAATGTGACAAATATGCAAAAAACTAAGAAATCAGAAAGAAGCCAAATATTTTTTCACTGTACATAATTGTACTAAAATACCTTACAAAATATTGCTGATTACAAATGGATGCAGTAACGTTTGAAAATTGTCCCCGATATAATTTTATTCTTGATAACTTAAATACTTCTGTGCCATCGTAGTGCCCTCACATGAGCCCCCAGTGCTAACACTTTTTCTGTCTCTCAGGTAGGAGAGTTAGGTTGTCTGCTACTGAGCTGAAGGAGTTTACAAAGCAGGCAGAGTGTCTGAACCTACAACCACCTGCTATCATGGACTTGGAAAAGGGTATCAACTATGGAACTCCAAAGTGTTCAAAATTAAATAAATAAATAGGTCATGATGAAATAAATAACTATGTGAATAAATAAGACACAGATATGTAATGTGAGAATGATATTGTGAAATAATGGAACACATTTTGAAAAAAATGCTCATTATTGTGAAATATATTACGTTCTGCAACTTAAAGAAGTCCAGACGCTTTTCTTTGCAAGCTCCTTTGACCCGTTCTGCTATATAAATTTACTTATTATTGTGAAATATTTCATGGTCATTATCTTTCCCAATAACAGAGATTATTGTTGAGGCATTTTATTTATTTCCAGCCGTTTTTATTCCAAAATGTCCTTTTTTCAAAGTCAGTCTTTATTTCAAAATCCCGTTTTTTCCAATGGTCTATTTATTTCATAATGCGACTTTTCAGCAGAATGACTTTGTCTGTCAATCAAGAGAGACAGGGCGGAGCCAGTTGTGTGATTGGTTGCTCCTTTACTCAGACATAAGTAATAGCTCATGAAGTGTCGATTTAGGTTCAATGGTGCAATGCGTCTCCTATGCAGCCGGTGGCAGTGTGCAGCTCAAAATAAAGTTAAGGCACCGACAAACGCAAAACACTGGGCGCGAATAACGTTACAGGTAGGGGTGGGTTTTTATAATCGATTCATCGATTAAAATCGATTCTGGCTTGGATAACGTAAAATCGATTCATGGGCCGCTGTTTTTTTCCCTTTTACATTCTTCCGAAAAGAAAACCTCATTTCTGCTGTTCAATACTGAACAAATTTAAACTTTTTAAAATTATTCAAAATGCAGAATGCTTAGCCGTGTCTCTAATAAAACCGCTGTAACGTCACAGGTAATGTTCATATGTTGATTAATGGTTTTCTTTCGTTTTTGATGTACTGCAGAATATTTTTATAAAATCCCAGGCCAGGAAAATCACCTTCATGTTTTTCTGTGTTTTATCCTCAGCTACTTTGACACAAAGGCATCTGCTGTGACGCTTACACCTGTGATAAAGTCTTGCGTATGTCAGCTTCCTTTTTATTGATACAAAAATATGTAAATGTACTGATCTGAATTATATTTCTGACTGTCAAAATTTCCCAGATTTAAATCGAATCGAATAGAATCGAATTAAATCGAATCGTGGATCAAATCGATTCGGGACCTTGTGAATCGGAATTGAATCGATTCTAGAAATCAGTGAAGATACCCAGCCCTAGTTACAGGTGTATCAATTCTTGTGAAGGACATGGCTGCAGGAGACAAGTCCATTTCTGAGTTACTCAGAGAATTTGCTAACCGCTTAGATTGTACGTCTTCACCTCAGTTTGAGAGAGTATTGCAGCAGTGTACTGGAGATGAAGCGGACCCTGGTCCAAGTTCTCATCACAACCGCACAGTGTTGACGTTAGCAAATGCTAACACTATCACAGCTAGCTCCACTCCACGAAATGCTGTTCAGGGTAAGTAACGATAGGGCTGGACTGGGACAAAAAATCGGCCCAGGCATTTTGACTATAGACCGGCCCGCCATTATAGGAAAAATCATAAAGCCTTTGAATGAAAACAAATGCTGTTGTGACAGTGATTTACACTGTTTTGATGGTATATATTTATAATCATTTGTTTTAAGATCCAGATAATTATTTTTTAAAAGCCAGACATTTTAAATGAGAATAAGAAAGAAAAGTATTTCCTTGTGCCCCCCTTTCCCTGTTAATGCCCTACCTGGCCCCCTGGCAACACTTTGCTAGACCCGCCCCTGCACAGTTACCAGCTGTCAGCTACTTAGAAAAGCATCCTGGTGTTATTTGTCTCTCATAAACAGTTCATAACTTCCCTTTAACTCATTCATGTCACCTAAAAGGTAAACTTGTTTCTCCATCACCTGTTCAGCTCTGATGATTCAGTAAGGACATCTCCTGGTTTCATCTTCATGTTTCCCTCTCACCAGATAACCAAACCAATATCATGACCAGCAGTGCTCCATAAGTGTCTCTTCCAGATGTTTCCTTGTCTAAATGTATGTAGAAATGAGCATTCAAACACACCAGTTGGTTTTGTTGTTTGTCCATACGGCTTCCGGCTATCTTCAAAGCTTTGGGCCTGATCAGCAGCCCCATTTTTTATGGTCTCCACCAACCCCCAAATCTTCTCACTTCAAGCATTCTTCCTGTTTGGGGAACAAAGCCACCTGGCAGATCATCTGCATTTACAACTCCTCCTTTCATCTCTGCAGAAAATCTTTTTTGAGAAGGAAATTGGATCCCGTTATTTTGTTTTATGGCTGTTATGCTCTTCTCCCTCCTGTTGAGTCACGGCAGGCCCATGGCTCAAAATTTCAGCCTGCTTGAAGAAGTATTCATGATGCGAATGAAACACAGGAAAGACCCTCTTCAGAGTGCCAAAGTACGCATGTCACAGTGACGCAACATTAAGTGGTCATTCATCCTTCGGAAACTCTTGTCAGTCATTCCCAGTCTCCTGGTGTCTGTGCTGTTCACAGAATCACAATTCCATCGCTGAAATCCCTCTGTGCACTGTCGAGTGGAGCTTAGCACGCACCCTTCATCCTTCAGTTTCCCGTTCCAATGCTGCTGAAGATTTAGGGCAGAGCAAGTCTTACACCCTACTTGTCTTCCTCAACGTCAACGTCCAATGTCTTTTTTTTGGATTTCACTGTTGTCCACAATCCAGTCTTGATCAAGTGGCACAGCCCTCTGTGGGTTGTCAGCTGTGCTGGAGGTGATCTCTGCTCCTCACTGGTCGTCTTGAAACCTCTCTCCTGGCCTCAGCTTCCATCTTGTGGACGATCTCCTCAGTCACTTCACCTCACGACACTTGCAATTTCAAACATGACAGCTCTCCAGAAAACCCTCTTTTGCCACATGGTCCTTTCCATATGTCAACTAAACTCAATGAGACATGCATGAGAAAGTTGCACATTCTCTTTTAAAAATTCCCCAGGGCTTGTCCCTTAGAGTAGCTCTACTCCAAACCTGTAACCCTGTGTTAAAGAAAAAACATCAGCCAGCGGTTAAATGTTAAGCTTGTTTAACTCCCAGCTCCACCTGGAGCCTGTATCCTAGAAGACAAATCCTGTAAGTTGAAACAAACTTCACATTTGCAAACAACTGTATCATAAGAGTAATAAAGTATTCAGCACCATAGAGACAAGTGTCAATGCAGTTTTCTCCAAATCATTAAACCACTACTATCACCGTAATTCGCCTCAAATCATGGATCATCCCACGTGTTCATTCCACATTGTAATCAGTGATTTTCCTTAAGTTTGTCACTCCACTTAATTTATGTCTATGAGCTCAATAGTGGTCAAATAATGAGCCCAACTTTAAACCATTCTGTAATCACTGCATCTCTTGCTTTTCTTCTGTCACTTGTCTGTCTGTGCTGAATCCTTTACAAGCACTCTTAGAGAGAAAACAAATGTTAGCAGTAGCATCTTGGAGGTCAGACCTAGATCAACAGACTCCAGAGGTGCTGTAAAAGGTTATAAAGTTAACACTCTGCTGTAAAAGAAGCAATACTGGTTTTAACACTATATGTGTCTCACACTGTATGCTCATTTTCCCACTGTAATATTCACCATTTTCCCAATAACACAGCGTAATAGCCTAATCAACATATAGCCTGTAAACACAGTTTCCTGCACGCATAAACCCAGCAACCCAGAAAAATTACAGCTAAAAGGTTAAATTTGCAGGGCCCACACACTCATGTGTAATGTCTCTCCCTCTGGCCTCTGTCATCCTCCTGTTGAGGAGGTCCTACTTCTCTGACATCATCACCAAAAACAGTCATAATGCTCGGGTCTTATTTGCTACAGTTGACAGGCTAACAAACCCTCCTGTGCCAGTCGCAGCTGAACTTCATTCGACCATGGCCTGCAATGACTTTACCAAATTCTTCACAGACAAAATCCAAAAGATTAGACAAGCAATTGGTACATCAACAGCAGATTCAGGATATGTACCGTGTCCACTGAAAAACTGTTTAAACACCATGAAGCAGTTTCACCATATTAACAGCAAATACCTGGAGGACATCTTAGGTCAACTGAACTCCTCCTCTTGCTGTTTAGATGTCCTGCCAACAAGTTTTTTCAAAAAGGTCTCAAAGACTTTGGAGTCAGACCTGTTACAGATTGTCACCTATTCTTTAATGTCAGGTGTGTTTCCAGAACCACTAAAAACTGCTGTAATTAAACCTATACTGAAAAAGGACAATCTTGACAAGACACAAATGAACAACTACAGGCCGATCTCAAATCTCCCATTTTTAAGTAAGATCATTGAAAAAGCAGTTTCTCAACAGCTCAATTACTTCTTAACACAGAATAACTGTTATTATGCCTTCCAGTCAGGTTTTAGACAGAACCACAGCACTGAAACCGCTCTGACCAAAGTGTTTAATGACATATGTCTGAATACAGATAGTGGAAAAATGTCAGTCTTAGTTTTACTGGATCTCAGTGCAGCATTTGATACAGTTGACCAAAACATATTACTCAAACTTCTAGAAAACTGGGCAGGTCTCTCAGGAACTGTACTAAACTGGTTCAAAACATACTTAGAAAACAGGAAATACTTTGTATCAATAGGTAACTTCACATCTGAGCAGACAAGTATCACATGTGGAGTTCCCCAAGGTTCCATCTTGGGACCTCTTCTGTTTAACATTTACATGCTCCCACTGGCACAGATTATAAAGAACAACAAAATAAACTATCATAGCTATGCAGATGACACACAGGTATATATCAGTATAATTTTCTCCAGCTAAACAAAAACAAAACTGAAGTAATTTGAAGCCAAGAAAAACGATTACAGGTCACCAGAGAACTTCAATCTAAATACCTAAAAACCACCAACCAGGCGAGAAATTTGGGTGTAGCGATGGATGCAGACCTAAACTTAGAAAAACACATTAAGACAATAACAAAGTCAGCTTACTATCACCTCAAGAATATTTCAAGGATAAAAGATCTGATGTCTCAACAGGACCTGGAAAAACTAGTCCATGCATTCATCTTTAGTAGGCTTGATTACTGTAACAGCATCTTTACAGGTCTACCTAAAAAAATCAATCAGACAACTACAGCTCATTCAGAACTCTGCTGCTCGAGGCCTGCCTTTTTAAATGGTAACTGTAATGGAATACAGTGACTCATATTTCACCCCTCTCCTTCTTTGGCTGTCGGAGGAGGTGGACGCACTTTTTCTCCTCTCCCTTATCTTCCCTGCTTATGTCCTTGTCTAGTCTCGTGGTTTTTTTTTTTGTATTTTCCCTGGAACATTCTCTCACAGTCTGTTCTCTAAAACCTAAAAGAGGAATTATGGATTGGATCAACTGGTCCCTAAATGCAATTGACACCCCTTTCTCAACGAGAAGTTTGGGTTCGGGTGAGCCTGAGTGCTGAAGATATCTACCTATTCGGAACCATGGTAACAGGGTTCTGGCGGATCGGAGCTGGCTTGGCCCTGACTTATCGAAGAATTAAGAAAGCGGAACCGGCTGTTCAAACCCCCACAAGGCTGCCTGCTGGGAATGAAACGATGGGAGAGGCGTGAGTTTCTCAAAATGGGCTCATTGAGTCAGCACGGATAAGATCTTGGAGAGGCTACGGCTGCTGTGTATACACAGAATAAGATCTCTGACTGCCGACTGGATACATCTCGGAAGCGTTAGCCCGGAATAACATCTCTGGGCGCAAAATTGGACGACATCTCGAGGAGGCACACTACCGTGAGTTCTCAGAAATTGGCTCCTTGAGCACAAGAAATGACAACATCACAGAACGCAAGTATGGCGAAGCTCGCGGCTCTCCAACGGGAGATTGAGAGACCAGTGTTGGACTGTAGAACTGCTTTGAAATTCATATGAGCTGTTCGCACTAAAGTAAAAAATACCATCACTTATGCGGATACCCCTTTGGCACCAGCTGCAAGGCCGGAGCTGAACAACAACACCCTGATAATGAATGTCTGTTCCTTCCCATTCTATGCAAGGCCACCTGGGTTGGCTGGAAGACTGTTTACTTAGCCTGGCAGGGCGAAGGACACTGTCTCAGCTGAACTATGGACACGCACACACATACATACTGATACTGATAAGCACTCACCGACGCATCACCCTCCCTACCCCGGATCCAACGCCACCTCCAACGCTTACCTCCCCTCTGATGTGGACATCGGGTCAGCTGGAGGCGCAGTCGAAAGATAGCAGCGGTCCCAGATCAGATGTACACACTGGAACTCTCCCATGTTGCTTGTCTGTGTTTATTGTGCTATGGTGTGTTGATATCTGTGCATTCCTGTATTATCCTTTTGTGTTACACATTTCAATGTTTTTTTCCTCGCTACCTAGCCTGACCTGTCTCCCCAATGTGATGTTTGTGTATTGTATGTACAGTCTGCAAGGTCTGTCATCTCGGTTGTGGGCAAAAGACCTGCAACTGACAAATAAAGGCTATCTCATCTCATCTCTCATCAGCATTCTGTTTTCCCCCCAGCTATAATGCAATCATCTTTCCCCAAAACAATACTAGTCCACTAGTCTATGTATCACTTTTCATCTTACTAAGTGAACCGGACAAGATGATAAACAGAAACACATGCTTAAGATGTTGTCTGGTCTTCATGAGTTTCATTCTATGTGTATATATGTGTTAGTAGGGTTAATGCATTTTCTGTTTGTGTGATTTTATGTACCTCTCTCATTTTGTGGTCCAGACTCCTTCTCAGTTTACCCACTTACAGCAGTCAGTTTCCCTTTTCCCAGGTTTGCTAACCCAAATTTGATTTCCCACTCTAAACAACAGCATTCCTCTATGTCCTCACCTGCTCTCCTCTCCCACTTCAACAGTCCAATGGTAGTTCTTCTTTTCAGCTTTGTCCTGTGTATTCTCCCACTGTCTCTTTCATTGCCATTTAACTCCAAACGTGGCAAATGTCAACTCAGACAGTCTTTTCACAGGTCCTCTTCACACACAGTGAAGTTGCAGCTTGCTGGAAACGCACTCCATCCAGTCAAAGTGATGGTTTTTCTCTCTCTGATGCTGTTTGCACATACTGCTGCTTGCTGGGTCTCTCTGCTCAGGACTCTGCTGTTGTGTCTTGGACTGTCATGTTGTTGCTCTTTGCAACTGCATTTCTTGTCTTCAGGGAGCTTGCTTTCTCAGGTGAGAAACACATGGGAGTTAAGCTGTTAACACAATTTGGCCAAAACTCGGCCTGAGTGTTTCTAATGATTTTTAACCTATAATTTTCTTCCAACTGCTGCATGTGGAAAATTGATCCAGGTCTGCTCTTCACCTGTCTGAGGGACATTCTCATCACTACTTAAACAACACACATCTCCTCTCTCTGGTTTGAAAGTGAACTGAAAGTGAGATGGTATTTGTTTTTAGGTTGAGAGACACCAAACACTCTTCATATTATTGGTGCTTATTTTCATCAACAACACAAATTTTATTTCTTTTGCGTCCACTAGGGTAGCTGGTGACCTGCAGAGTCACCCTCTTCCCAGCTGGAGACTGCTTCACACACTTTCACACTCCTCTGGAGCGCTCACACACAGTGACGTCAGGCACATTCACACTCACTTTTTCATCTGCTTTGTGCAAATTTCACTTCTTTTCTTCCTTCAATGATCTGCATACTACGTGCTGCCCGGTGAATACTTTGCAATATATTTAATCGCCTTTCAAGGCAGTCTTACAGAGTTTATTCCCCATTACAAGAAAACAATCAGCACCACAGACCACGTCTGGTCCGTACTCACTCGTGCTCATTCGGGGCTTTCCTCAACCTCACACCGAAGTTGGCTTCTAGCAAACTTCGGTGTGTCGTCTCCCCCTCCTCGGTGGAAAGCCATTTGTTGGACTCCGGCTCGAATGACCAAATAATGTTGGGTCTGCGCTTCAGCAGGCCCACTAATTCAGACTTATTCCTTGGTGTTCCTCCACCCTCCAAAGAAATGTCAGAATGAGTTCGAACCACAATTACTTTGCAATTACTTTGGTGGAGTAACACCAAAGTAATTGCTTACGGAGCTTGCTTCTTCGACATCTTTAAGGGTTCTGACTGTCCTCCTCCAGAACATCTTATGTACGCAAACGCACGTTGCAACGTCTTTTATTTTGACAGCGAATGCGCACCTGCGGACCACTTATGTGCACCCCTGCTTATAAACACATTTGCATGAAACTAGCCCACTGAATGAGCAATGGGCTGTGAGGTCAGTTCCTTTATTTATAAAAACATAAAAACATGTCCAGATGAACAGAATCAACGTTTTGGGATTTACTTACCTGGATTGAGCATTCATCAAGACATTTCTTGGCACTGATTTGAGGACACTATTAGGCTGAAAGACAGTCTTTCCATTCCATTTAACTTTTTATTGTATTACTTTCAATAAAGTGTTCTTTTTATCATTGAATCCATCTCTCTTGCCAGGATGTATTTTCAAATCCAGGTAGCTTTTGATTTAATTTGTTACATTTTCAATCTTTTTATTTCCTGGGGGTGAAAATCCCTTAGGTGGCATTGCCGCAACACATTTAAATAACCCCCCTGACTGTACTGCCACAGAGTAAATATTTCTGTTATGTTCTTTTAAGTACGATTACAACACATAAGTAAACAATTGAGCAATACTTCACCTAAACTGGGCAGAGTCTCGTATGTCTAAAACACACTTCAAAGTCTGAACCCACACTATCAGTAGATGAGCCATGATGGAGTTTGTTCACGTTGCTGTAGCTGTGCTCGGCCTTCTGTCTCTTGGACACTCAGCTCCTGTGACAAGCTGTGAGAATCTAATCCAGCCTCGTGAAATCCACGGAAATCAGGTCAGACTCTCTCTTATCTCACCTTTCACTTATCACTTTCCGCTGAGTAAAATAAGTTTTGAACGTGTCACCAAATTTACATGAAATTTACACCAGATGTGGGTAACCACCCATCCAGTCCACACATACAAAGAAGTAAAATCATCAATGTCCATAAATTAAGCTATGTGTAATAATAAGATGACACAAGGAAAACTATTGAACACATGAAGAAAGGAAGTTGCAAAAAGGCATGGAACGTCATGACACCAGCTGAAATCTATCAGCAATTAGAAAGCAATCCTGCCCCCTAGTGCAAATTAATATCAGTTGGTTCTATTCTAACTGATGGCCTATAAAAAGATGTCTCATTACCAAGGTGTCACACAAACTCCTACTGTAACTTTGCAGGTGGAGATGGAGAAAATGACACTAGGGCTGAGGAGGGAACAGCTTAGATTGACTTATTGGGCAAACTTACAGGGTCAGGGGAAGGATCACCCTACACTAGAAGTACTTAAACCTTGCTGGGAGAAAGGGAGGAGGAAGTTAAAGAGCTTTGGATGGGTGGTGGGGGAAGAGCTAGAGAACTTAAATTAGATCAGTTAGACATATGCCAGCGAGTGCCGTGGCCTGCAATCACTCCACGGATACTTCCTGAAGCAACTGTAGATTTTGCTTTATTGCACCAGAAGAGTCAGGATACGGCAGGCGGTCTACACTCAAATTCAGTTCATGGTTACACTGAACAGTATTGTGGGTATGTGCAAGTATATACAGATGCTTCAAAGAATCCAGCTAAGTCATGTGGGGGTAGCAGTAGTAATTAGGAAGAGGATTAATGATGGATTGTCTGTGTTTACAGGAGAAATGATAGCAATTCTATTAGCGGTTCAATGGGTGGAAGAGTTGAGGCCGTTGAAAGCAATTATTTGTTCAGATTCAAGAGCAGCCTTGGTCAGTCTACAGAAAGGTCATTCGGAAGGTAGATCAGATATTTTAATAGAGATTCAGCAAACTCTTTTCAGAATACATATGATGGGTCTGTCAGTAGTGTTCGTATGGGTCCCAGCTCACTATAGGTTAAGGGGGAATGAAGCAGAGGATAGGTTAGCAAAAGAAGCCACTAATCATAGGATACTTGATCTGGCAGTGAGTTTTGGTCAGGTGGAAGTTAAGAGTATTATTAAGCTAGAAATGAGGGGTAGATGGCAGAAACAGTGGTAAGAAGAAAGGTGGGGAAGGTGGTTATATAAAATTCAAAGGGGGGTGGGAGTAAGGAGAGCCACAGGAAGGAGCAGACGAAAGGAGGTGGTGGTGTCAAGACTGAGATTTGGACATACAGGATGGAATTCTATACTACTCTTGATAGGGAAACATAATTCAGGGAAATGTGATTGTTGTGGAGAGGAGGAAACTTTGGAGCATGTTATTTTGCAGTGTCGGAAGTATAAGGTAGAGAGGACACAACTGGTTCGAAGTCTCAGTAACATTAACATGAAATTGGATCTTATTAAGTTATTACAAAAGGAGTCGGGGAATAAAAGTTATCAGGCTTTGTTTCAGTTTTTGAGAGAAGGAAGATTGTTTGGAAGGATATGAAGTAGGTTGTTTTTAAAAAAAAATGTTTTAAATTTTATTTAATTTATTTTTTTTAATCCTGTCCACACTCCATACCAGTGGTGGTGGAAATGCACCATGCAGTTGTTTGTCAACTGCCAATAATACTTACAAGAAGAAGAAGAAGAAGAAGGTGTCACACAAGAAACATATCATGACCTTCATAATCTTATTGTTGCAAAACAAATTGATGGCATTGGCTACAGAAGAATTTCTAAATTACTGAAGGTTCCAGTGAGCATTGTTGGGGCAGGACAGAACATAATTTCACCATAAAGCGTCCAGAACCAGCTGCTCCCCGCCAGTTTTCAGACAGGGGAGTGAAAAGAATTATCTGAAGAGTTGTCCAAGAGCCAAGGAGCACTTGCGAAGAGCTACAAAAAGACTTGAAATCCTCTCAACTGCCATGGCCTGTATGCACGCTCACCATGCAAGACTCAATTGCTGAAGAAAAAAAACATACTAAAGCACGTTTAAGGTTTGCTGAACAACATTTAGACAAGCCTGTGAAATACTGGGAAAAATATACTCTGGTCAGTTGAGACCAAAACAAAAGTAGAGCGTGCTTCTTGAGAACAAAATAAAATAAAATAAACCCCACAAATGGTCGACCCAAGGATATATTTTCTTTTGCGTCTTTTTTTTAAAAGTCAATTTCAGTCTTTCAATGTTCACTAGTCACTCAGTGTGTTTGTAACCAGTCGGGTTACAATCTACCAGTTCATCTGGCTCTTTGGGCTGGGCTCGCCATCCAGTACTGGAAAAGGGATCCTCGATTCTTCTCAGGTCCTCAAAACCAATCCAATCCAAATAAGCAAAGGGAAAAAACCTGACCATGTGAAGCAACAAATGCTACACGGGGCTTCACAGTGCTCACGGCCTCTGGAATACAGTATCACTCTTATTATTCTCGCCGAAAAAGGACTTTCACTATCCAGCTAGCTTCTTTGCTGCACGAGTAAGCTGATCTTTTACCGTCTGTGTCTCGGGTGTATCTGACTGGCACACGAAGGCACACACAGGTGTCTGAGCAGCACACACAGACTGGGGGAGGGTCAGACCGGCCAATGATTGGTCAATCAGTGGATCTAACAAACACACTCTAAAGGACTAAGTCCTGCCCCCACACCATTTATATATTACATATACATATGTACATATTAATTAAACTTATGTTTACATGCTTTTTATCAGTATTTATTATAATTAACTTTGTTTTTATCAATATTTATTCCCATTGTGAGAGTATGAATATTTATACTTTTAATCCCATTTTTAACACCGGGTTACATTTGCATGTGTGGACTGGCTGGATTGTTACCAACATCTGGATAGAATTTTACGTCAATAGCACCTTTAGAAATGTATGTACTGAGAAATCTGGTTATGTTTTCAATACTTATTTTACCCCCTGTATATTATACACCATCTGTTTCAGCTGGTGGGAAAATGGACACAAATAGCAGAGAGCACAGGCATACCTGGATCCAAAATGCTGACGAAGATGCTTGTGGAGACCGCCTGGATGAACATCACTGCTGCCAATGAGGCTAATACGTTCAATAATCTTCAAATTCAAAAAATGTAATAAAAATGATAAAACCTTGCCTGAACTGATACCGTTTTCAAATAATCCGAATTTAGAAATCTCTTTAATTTTATCTTCTAAAAGGATGGGCATGTGCTTCACATTGAAAACCAACATGACTTTGGTTAACAACACTTTCAATATGGGTGAGTATTACTGAGGGAACAAACATTTGGATGACCACCCATATGGAAAAGATATATATAAATCTTATAAAGTTTTTATCTGTCTTGTATGAAACTTGTATGAAAAGAATATAAGAGTGAAAACACATATAAGATCCCTTGAAAAATTATACAATGAAACTTGTATGTTTTGTATACTTACTAAAAAAATATATGAAAGTAATGAGAAAGTGGCCACTTTCATGAGTAAATATATGTTTTTACTATTTCTTTTCCATATGGGCAGATTTAGACTTTGTGCCTAGCATTGCCACAACACTTTCATTATATCGATTGGTGTGTATTTGCACACTGCACCCTTACCAATGCTAAAAGGATATGAAGCATGGCCATCATCTGTCATCTGTCCACAGTGCACAATTACCAATATTCTGCTTTCCTGCTGAATACTGGCTGCCCTGACTGCCTTGTTCTCTACTCAAATAACACCATTGGAAGAACCACAGTTAAAGCTCTCCAGCTCCTGAGTAAGAACAATGACACACCTAAATAATGTAATGTCAAAGTACTTAAGTATTTTTTATGGTCCAGCTTCATGTATTTAATTTATTATAGCTGAAAGAAATGCTGGTGACTAATTTCCAAATTAAAACAGTGATTAATCATTGAACAGTGGTTTCCCCTGCATTAATGAATCAAATCCAAACACTGCCCTTTGAAATACCAGTTACAAATAATAGTTGCCCACTAAAGGCATTTTTTCAGAAAACAAATTTAAAAAGAATAAAGCATCAAGAATAAAGTGCAGTGATGTGAATGTATTTGCCCTCTTCCTGGTTTCTCTCTATTTTGTATACTAGTCACACTTACATGTTTCAGATCGTCAAATAAATTTGTATATTTGACAAAGATAACCCAAGAAAATACAAAACACAGTTCTTAAAGAAATATTTCATTTACTGTGTGAAACTGTAATTGTCTCTAAATCTAACAACTGGTTAGCAAGAACTGAAATCAAGCATTTGCAGTGATTGGCAATGAGTCTTTTTTTTTTCAAAACTCTACTATGTAGAATCCCTTCAATTCAGCCGTACTGGATTGGATTTTCAAGCATGAACGGATTTTAAAAGCCATTCAGACGTGGCCTTGCTCATGGCCACAAATTCTCCTTCAATATCATGGTTGCTTCAATTACAGCAAGTGGTCCAGGTCCTGAAGTAGCAACAGCAACAGTTGTTTCTTTGTGTTTTAATCTTTTTATTTACTTGGTGTCACTGTGTAGGCCCCGTGCTAACACTTTTCTGTCTCTCAGGTAGGAGAGTTAAAGTGTCTGCTGCTGAGTTGGAAGAGTTTACAAAGCAGGCAGAGTGTCTGAACCTAGAATCCCCTGCTATCTTGGATTCAGAAAAGGGTATGAACCTTTATATAATATGAAAGCTTAGAAACTGCAGTTGAACTGAATATTACTTCTTCAGTCTAATATTATCTTTATACAGTGGCTTGCAAAAGTATTCGGCCCCCTTGAACTTTTCCACATTTTGTCACATTACAGCCACAAACATGAATCAATTTTATTGGAATTCCACGTGAAAGACCAATACAAAGTGGTGTACATGTGAGAAGTGGAACGAAAATCATACATGATTCCAAACATTTTTTACAAATAAATAACTGCAAAGTGGGGTGTGCATAATTATTCAGCCCCCTGAGTCACTTTGTGGAACCACCTTTTGCTCCAATTACAGCTGCCAGTCTTTTAGGGTATGTCTCTACCAGCTTTGCACATTTAGAGACTGAAATCCACTTTTTAGTTATTTATTTGTAAAAAATGTTTGGAATCATGTATGATTTTCGTTCCACTCCTCACATGTACACCACTTTGTCTTTCATGTGGAATTCCAGTAAAACTGATTCATGTTTGTGGCTGTAATGTGACAAAATGTGGGAAAGTTCAAGGGGGCCAAATACTTTTGCAAGCCACTGTACTCTTTATATTTTTGTAACCGCCATGTTTGATAAGTTCATAGATTAATCAAATTTATTCTTTCTCACATGAATGAACTTTATTTACAAATGTCTTCTTGCAGGGTTTTGCCCAGATCCAGCACTCACCCCAGGAACAAAGACTATTGATCTGTCCTTGAGCAACATAATGCCTGATGATCTCAACCTATCGGAGAAGCTTTTCACTGAGAGTGGAATGAAGACCATTTTGGAAATGGTCCAAACTAGTGTGGATCTATTCAAGGAAGACTGACCTGGTCATAAATGTCACTAAGTGTTGATGAAGAAGCCATGTCTGTCAAGAGCATTACCACTAAAATTAAACATGCTAAAAACATATGAGTGGCCGTCATCTCTCTTCAAAGCAATTTAGATTTAGCTTCACTGAACTGACATAAAAATGAAAATATTTATTTGCTTTCTGAATAAATGGCACCAAAACATTTCTACTTTCTCTATTTTAAGGACATTATAGTGCATGAGTAAATGCCGATCAGGCTCCATAGTGCCAGGCAGCGAGCACGGCCTGCTAGAGGAGATTGGGCCCTCAGGCCACCCTCATGAAGTCTGTTTCTGATTGATTGGTCAGACACATTCACACCAGTGGCCTGCTGGCAGCTCTCATTTTCTTCCTCCTTGCATAAGGAAGGAGATATCGATCCTACTGATCGGTTAAGGACCTTCTACGGCCCTGTCCAGCTCACCTAGAGTAACTGTGTGTCCCCTAGTGTCTGCTCCATCCTCCTGAGTCTGTGCTAGGAGACAGAGCATACCTTCTTGCGATGACTCGTACTGATGTGCCATCCTAGAGGAGCTGGGCTAGCTGTGCAACCTCTGAAGGGTCCAGGTATTGCCTCATATAACCAGTGGAAACACTGACCTTAGCCAAATGCAAAACCAATAACAATACCAGTAATAATAATAAATTGAAATGTGAATGTTCTCGCTCTGCTAAAAATTAGACTCAGCATCAGAATCACCTGTTAATCTCCTTTGTAAAAAAAGTTTAACCCGTCAGTTTTGTTAGTCTGAGCAGTTGGCAGGAACGGTGAAAAATAGGTTACAGGTTGTTCGGAATAGTCTCCAAGTTAGCTCCATTGCTCTGCTTTCTGCGGGCCAATATGCCCTTCTCCTCCCACACCTGTTTCCTTGCTTCCTGCATCCATTTAGTGGATGCAGGAAGCAAGGCAGCTGCGGAGGAGTCCTTCTTTGATGTTCATTGTGGTTGAAATGTGGCCCCAGAGCGTTACCAGATGATTATTCCAAGATTTTCCATGTAATTGGCTCCATACAGTGGCACATATCGATGTGCCATCCTGGAGCAGCTGGATTATCTGTGCAAGCTCTGTAGGATCCAGGTATTGCCTCATATAACAAGTAAAAACACTGACCTTAGCTAAATGCCAAATTACTACTACTTATAATGAAAACTTAAAATGTGAAACTTCTTGGTAAAAATTGCATTGAGCATATCAATACCAGACAGAATACAAAATTACAGGGAGTGCAGAATTATTAGGCAAATGAGTATTTTGTCCACATCATCCTCTTCATGCATGTTGTCTTACTCCAAGCTGTATAGGCTCGAAAGCCTACTACCAATTAAGCATATTAGGTGATGTGCATCTCTGTAATGAGAAGGGGTGTGGTCTAATGACATCAACACCCTATATCAGGTGTGCATAATTATTAGGCAACGTCCTTTCCTTTGGCAAAATGGGTCAAAAGAAGGACTTGACAGGCTCAGAAAAGTCAAAAATAGTGAGATATCTTGCAGAGGGATGCAGCAGTCTCAAAATTGCAAAGCTTCTGAAGCGTGATCATCGAACAATCAAGCGTTTCATTCAAAATAGTCAACAGGGTCGCAAGAAGCGTGTGGAAAAACCAAGGCGCAAAATAACTGCCCATGAACTGAGAAAAGTCAAGCGTGCAGCTGCCAAGATGCCACTTGCCACCAGTTTGGCCATATTTCAGAGCTGCAACATCACTGGAGTGCCCAAAAGCACAAGGTGTGCAATACTCAGAGACATGGCCAAGGTAAGAAAGGCTGAAAGACGACCACCACTGAACAAGACACACAAGCTGAAACGTCAAGAGAGAGAGAGAGAGTTTACAAAGCAGGCAGAGTGTCTGAACCTACAACCACCTGCTATCATGGATTCAGAAAAGGGTATGAACTTCTACTTAATATAAAAGCCTTAAAGCCACATCTGTACATGCCCTGAAGAATAAACAAAACGCAGTAGTCAGTAGCAGATTACGGTTTGTCAAATAAGTTCAGTTAAACAAAGAAACTGCAGCTGAACTAAATGTTACACCTTCAGTTTAATGTTGTCATTATTTGTATACCACCAAGGTTTGAACAACTGTAGATTCAGTTCTTTTATTGACCAGCACTCTGGGTTTGAAGTGACTTATAGTGTCTGTTTCTTTTCATTCCCTTTTGTTTGAGCCTCCAGCTACCAAGTCCATCCCAACATCTATTAATTTTCTTCATTGGTACTCCCAAAAGGTTGAGTCTGTTCATCTGGATTTAGCGCTTTCAGTGGGAGAAACGTTTCGTCACTCATCCAAGTGACTTCTTCAGTCTCAGCTGACTGCAGGTTTGCATGAAACTAGCCCACTGAATGAACAGTAGGCTGTGAGGTCAGTTCATTGATCATTAAAAATGCTACATCCAGATGAACAGGATCAACCTTTTGGGATTTACTTACCTGGATGACTGAGTATGCATCAAGACATTTATTGGTACGGATATGAGGACACTTTTAGGCTTATTCTATTATTTTTATTCCATTTATTTTTATTCCATTTAACGTTTTATTGTATTAAATTGAATTGAATTGAATGAATGCTTTATTGGCCATATGCAGGTTGCCCCGCAGAGGAATAGGACCCCCACCTCCCCGACTTACACACACACACAACAAAGACATCACATGGGAATACAGTCAGAGATCGGCAGCGTTACAGAAAAAAAAAAAAACCACTGAAAAAGTACACAACAATGGGAAAAGTACAAGAGGAAAAAAAGAGACCTCTTCTCATGCTGGGCACCTATGGGAGGACAGCATGAGAACAGGAAACAAACAAAAAAAAACCTCCTCTGCACAGAGAGCACATAAATGTCCACATCACAACATTGGATCACGTGACAAGCCACAGGGGTTGGGTAGGGGGGTGAGGAGTAATCCGAAGGAGCACAGCAGTCGTCCTACACAGCGCTACCATTCCAGCGCGGCACACAGACCCGCCGTCGTCCCCCACAAGAAACAAGCATCAAAGGCGTTTGGAAAGGGAGGGGGATGAGTGCGTGCTTATCAGTGTAAGTGTATGTGTGTGCGTGTCCAGAGTTCAGCTGAGACAGTGTCCTTCGCTCTATCAGGCTAAGTAAACAGTCTGCCAGCCAACCCAGGTGGCCTTGCATGGGATGGGAAGAATAGTCATCACACAGTCGTTATCAGGGAGTTGTTTTGGTCTGCTCCAGCCTTGGGCCTGAGCAGCTGGTGCCGTGGTGTCCATATGTTGAATATTGTTGATTTCTCCTTTATGCGAGCAGCTCTGAATTTAGCACTCTGACACTGGTCTCTCGATCTCCCGTTGGAGAGTCGTGAGCCTCCCCATGATGGTATCAAACTTCTGTTCCGTGGTGTTGTCATTCTTTTGGTTCTGAGATCCCACAACTGCAGTGAGCCGTTCTGCGATGTGATCCAACTTTCGCTCAAGGGTGTCATTTTGAGCAGGCCCCTCTCTGATGTATCCCATCATACGCTCAATG
>NW_005187588.1:805175-806954 GCF_000239375.1 Pundamilia nyererei
TAGCTTTGAGAGGCCCTTAAGATGTTTAAACATGCAGGCACCATATTAACCTTTATTCCAGGTGCAGTTATAACTATTTTTATACACACCTTGCAGTTTGTGCTTTTAAAGAGTTGAAGCTCCGTTAATTGAGGGTCAGAAGCTTCGTCCGGCACTATGTCCAGACGAGCTATTGTGCAAAGGGACTTAGAGCTATGGAAGGATTGCCTACACGCTTACAAGACACATATGCCATGTTATTCATTATTATCTTTTATTCGTTTATATCCTTTTTACTAAGCTTTAAGTATTGGCATTTGATTAAAGCATTTATTCAATAGATTACATATATAGTTTCAGTTAGGTTGTTACACACATGAGTGGCTTCTGTCTGGTAAGAGGTCATGAGTTTAGTTGGCGAGGTGAGACAGAGTGCATTTGAGGTCGAGGCACACACACACAAATAGGAGGTAGACTCATTTTTAGGTAAGAGTTCAGACATATTTTGCTTGTAACTGCATTTTGTGCCTGCATAAGTGACAGTTTGTTGTAGGACGTGCGTCTGATGTTCCAGAGATAAGCGAGAGCAAGAAGCATCTACAGGAAGCACCTGGCGTGGAGACGGAGACGATGTTCCTTTCAACTGTGTCAAAAGTCGTCAACAGAACGTTTGTGGTTTTAAATTATGCATGTGATGTATCTGCTTGACGCATGAGGGGGCGTAAGAATACCCTAATGTTATAAAAACAACTGCTTGTGTATTGTTAGGTGGAGATCGACGCTGATTGTGTAATCGGAGGGTAATTTGGGGTTAGTATCTTGCCCAAGGATATTTGGCATGCAGTCTGGGGGAAGCCAGGAATCGAACCTCCAACCTTCCGATCAGTAGATGACCTGCTCTACCAGTGTCGCAACACATTTAAATAACCCCCCTGACTGTACTGCCACAGAGTAAATATTTCTGTTAAGTACAATTACAACACATAAGTAAACAATTGAGCAATACTTCACCTAAACTGGGCTGAGTCTCGAATGTCCAGAACACACTTCAGAGTCTGAAGCCACAATATCAGCAGATGAGCCATGATGGAGTTTGTTCACGTTGCTGTAGCTGTGCTCGGTCTTCTGTCTCTTGGACACTCAGCTCCTGTGACAAGCTGTGAGACTCTAATCCAGCCTCTTGAAATCTACAGAAGTCAGGTCAGACTCTCTCTTACATCATTTCTCACTTGTTTATTTGTTTTTTCATTTTCGATATTAAATGTTTGTTGTCTTATACACCTAATACCATCTGTTTCAGCTGCTGGGCAAATGGGTACTACAAGGACAGAGCACAAGCATACCTGGATCCAAAATTCTGGTACAGATGCTTGTGGAAAATATCTGGGGGAAGATCACCGCTGCCAGTGAAGCAGATACATTTAACATCCTCCAAATTAGAAAAAAGTAATAAAAAGGATGTTTTTCCTGAACTGACACTGTTTTCAAATAATATTAATGTAAAAATCTCAATAATTGTATCTTCTAAAAGCAAGGGCAAGTGCTTCATTTGGAAAACCAACATGACTTTGGTTAACAACACTCTGACTGTGGGTGAGTATTACTGAGGGAACAAACATTTGATTTAGACTTTGTGCCTAGCATTACCATAACACTTTCAGTATATATTGATTGGTGTGTATTTGCACAGTGCAGCTTTACCCTTACCAATGCTAAAAGAATATGAAGTATGGCCATCATCTGTCATCTGTCCACAGAGCACAATAACCAATATTCTGCTGTCCTGCTGAATACTGGCTG
>NW_005187588.1:807021-809186 GCF_000239375.1 Pundamilia nyererei
CCAATCCATCAGAATTACTAAACTAGTAAGTAGCAAGTAAATAAATTTTAATTTATATAGTGAAACAGTGAAAATTTTAATTAAGAGCTCGTTTGTATAAAAATGTCTTCAGCTGCTTTTTAAAGGAGTCAGTGGAGTCTAGAGAGCGTAAAGACAACAGCAGGGACTTCCACAGCCTCTGTGCCAGTGCCTCAAAAGCCCGATCCCCATGTGTTTTAAACCTAGTACTATTCAGATCCAACATAACCAGAACGGTTATGTTGGATCTGAAGGTTCCAGTGAGCACTGTTGGGGCAGGAGAGAACATAATTTCACCATAAACCGGCCAGGACCAGCTGCTCCCCACCAGTTTTCAGACAGGGGAGTGAAAAGAATTATCAGAAGAGTTGTCAAAAGCAAAGGAGCCCTTGCGAAGAGCTACAAAAAGACTTGGAATCAGCTCAACTGCTGTGGCCTGTATGCACGCTCACCATACAAGACTCCATTGCTGAAGAAAAAGCATGCTAAAGCACGTTTAAAGTTTGCTGAACAACATTTAGACAAGAAATACTGGCAGAATATACTCTGGTCAGTAGAGATGTGATGGCTGCACTTAGAGCTACACAGTGGTAATACCCACCATGTTAGTGTAGAGGCTTATAAGTAACATTGCATTCACATTTCTTTCTTTAAATATAGGAATTCATTTACAGGACAATAAATAACTGGTTTTGGTTTAGAGTTAATTCACATATCCACATAACACTGCATTCTAAAATAAGTGCGCACATTTTAGTTTACACTGTTATGTATGATGAATTTTTTTGTTTTCTGAGTTACCTTAGTTGCAGCTGTTCCAGTCCCTTGATTAAGGAGCCAAGAGGTGGAAAAGGGGCGGAGCGAGCTTTAAAGGAAGACTACAAATTGGTTCATGCCATAACTCAGGACCATGGGGGGGAAATGAAGTTCATTATGTTTGGTTTAGTTAGGTTTTGTGTGTTTTACCCCTTCTCCTGTTTTTGTGGGCTGATCAGCCACTATTTAAGTTTCCCCTTTGTCTCATTAAGTTAGGTCAGTTTGTGTGAGTTATCAGTTGTGTTGTCAACTTTGAGTAGAGTTTTGTTATTTTGACCTCTTTTATGGGCCCAAGATTTTGATTCTTTTTGCATGAGTTAACCAATTATGTTTTTTGGGTTAAATAAAAAGTCATTTTTTTGGACTTTAACCTGTGGCTAAGTTTCCTTCACTGCTCGGTCCGTCACAAGAGACCAAAACTGAACTGATGCTATATTACATGCCATGTCTGGAGGTCAAAAGGCACTGCATATCACCAAACACTATACCAAACACTATACCAAAAGTGAAGTTTGGAGTTGGGAACATCAAAGTATGGGGCTGTTTTTCGTCATGTGGCACTGGAATGTTTCATATAAATGGAGGAAGATGAATAGAAAAATGTTCTGCTAGCATCTACCAGGATGTTGAAGATGAAATGAGGACGGACCTTTCAGCAAGACGATGATCCCAAACACAAAGCCAAAGAAGCTGCTAGAATGACAGCCAATCACCTGTCCTGAATTTAATTGAAAATCTATAGATATAATAGAGTTTAGAGTTCATAGCAGGGCTCACAGAACGTTCAGAATTTGAAGACCATTTGTGTAGAAGAATGAACCAAAATCACACCTGAGCGATGAAGTTGTCATTACCAACAAAAGCTTTTGCATGAAGTATTAAATACAATTTCAGTAAGCGTGTTCAATACTTTTTCCTTCTTTCATTTATCATTATTACACATAACATCTATAGTTTGATTTCTTTGCATGTGTGGACTGGCTGGATTGTTACTGACATTTGGTGAGAATTTTATGTCAATAGCACCTTTAGAAATGTATGTACTGAGAAATCTGGTGATGTTTTCAATACTTTTTTTTATCCCCTGCATATTATACACCATCTGTTTCAGCTGGTGGGAAAATGGACACAAATAGCAGCGAGCACAGGCATACCTGGATCCAAAATGCTGATGAAGATGCTTGTGGTGTCCGCCTGGATGAACACCACTGCTGCCAATGAGGCTAAAACGTTCAATAATCTCTACATTCAAAAAAATGTAATAAAAATGATAAAGCCTTGCCTGAACTGATACTGTTTTCAAGTAATGTGAATTTAGAAATCTCTTTAAT